>NC_081775.1:32208657-32296157 GCF_963082965.1 Carassius carassius | reverse complement strand
GGTCAGGCGAGTTTGCTGGCCAATTAAGAACAGGGATACCATGGTCCTTAAACCAGGTACTGGTAGCTTTGGCACTGTGTGCAGGTGCCAATCCTGTTGGAAAATGAAATCTGCATCTCCATAAAGTTGGTCAGCAGCAGAAAGCAGGAAGTGCTCTAAAACTTCCTGGTATACGGCTGTGTTGACCTTTGACCTCAGAAAACACAGTGGACCAACACCAGCAGATGACATGGCACCCCAAACCATCACTGACTGTGGAAACTTTACACTGGACCTCAAGCAACGTGGATTGTGTGCCTCTCCTCTCTTCCTCCAGACTCTGGGACCCTGATTTCCGAAGGAAATGTTAAATGTACTTTCATCAGAGAACATAACTGTGCACCACTCAGCAGCAGTCCAGTCCTTTCTGAAGCGAGACGCTTCTAACGCTGTCTGTTGTTCAAGAGTGGCTTGACACCAGGATCTTGCATAATAACATGAAAGGAGCAAAACCAAAAACCCCATTCATTTTCTCCACACACAGGGAAACTGATGTTTAACAATAACGTATAACTTCTAATAAATCTTTACAGACAGACCAACTGTGAGGTCTGAGGTTATTGATCAAGGGTTTAGCCTATGTGGAGGTGATTCGTGATTCTGCAAACAGATCAGACGATAGAAACAAGCAAATCTATTTAACGCCGTCCACTCCCAATGAAGCACCCAAATTACATCATTAAGCACTTAAGCAAACAAAACAATTCATTAGCAACTGTTTTTGATAATAATCGGAAATGTTTCATCATATTTTCATGATTTCTAAAGATCTTGTGACACTGAAGTGCAGTTTAAATCTAGATTAAAGACCCATCTCTTTAACCTGGCATACACATAACATACTAATATGCTTTTATTATCCAAATCCGTTAAAGGATTTTTAGGCTGCATTAATTAGGTAAACCGGAACCGGAAACACTTCCCATATCACCCGATGTACTTGCTACATCATTAGAAGAATGGCATCTACGCTAATATTTGTCTGTTTCTCTCTTGTTCCGAGGTCACCGTAGCCACCAGATCCAGTCTGTGTCCAGATCAGAGGGTCACTGCAGTCACCCGGATCCAGTACGTATCCAGACCAGATGGTGGATCAGCACCTAGAAAGGACCTCTACATCCCTGAAAGACAGCGGAGACCAGGACAACTAGAGCCCCAGATACAGATCCCCTGTAAAGACCTTGTCTCAGAGGAGCACCAGGACAAGACCACAGGAAACAGATGATTCTTCTGCACAATCTGACTTTGCTGCAGTCTGGAATTGAACTACTGGTTTCGTCTGGTCAGAGGAGAACTGGCCCCCAACTGAGCCTGGTTTCTCCCAAGGTTTTTTTCTCCATTCTGTCACCGATGGAGTTTCGGTTCCTTGCCGCTGTCGCCTCTGGCTTGCTTAGTTGGGGACACTTCATCTACAGCGATATCGTTGACTTGATTGCAAATAAATGCACAGACACTATTTAACTGAACAGAGATGACATAACTGAATCCAATGATGAACTGCCTTTAACTATCATTTTTGCATTATTGACACTGTTTTCCTAATGAATGTTGTTCAGTTGCTTTGACGCAATGTATTTTGTTTAAAGCGCTATATAAATAAAGGTGACTTGAAGACTGGAGGAATGATGCTGAAAATACAGCTGCAGATCACAGAACTAACTTACACTTTAACAGAGATTCACACAGAAAACAGCTGTTTTACATTAGAATAATATTTCAGTTTTTACTGTTTTTCTGATCATGTCATGTCATGTCACCTTTATTTATATAGCGCTTTAAACAAAATACATTGCGTCAAAGCAACTGAACAACATTCATTAGGAAAACAGTGTCAATAATGCAAAATGATAGTTAAAGGCAGTTCATCATTGAATTCAGTTATGTCATCATTCAAATCATCAAATAAATGCAGCTTCATTGAGACTTCATTCAAAAACAGTAAACTCTTATTAACCTCAAACTTTTAAAGGACAGTGTATATATTGTTTTTGCATTGTATCAACAGGTTTTTTTTTATATTTGTCCATTATTTTTAATTAGATGATGTAAAGTTTCTCGCAAGGTTTGGCCTTATTTTTTGAAATATACGTTTTTTGCTTCAAATTAAAGCTTGTAATGTTGTGATTCTCCTCGTAGCAGGTTTGATTCATGAACGCTTCAATCAAGCCTTAAAACCATGTGGGAAAACACTGGTGACCAATCACTCATGTAGAGCTTCAGCACTCATTTCTGCCCTTCAGACTCTGTCCTGTCCTAATAAACCATCAGATACATCATTACTGAACATAAATGTATATGAAGTCTTAATGGCCTCCAGCACTGTTTCCATTCGTTTGCACTGAATGTTTCTTAAATGTGTCTGCTTCACTGCTACACAAAAACAAAATATTTATTCAGATTATTTCTAGATGTGTGTATTTGTATATGCTCATACTTGATGTTTGTCTATAGAACACATCTCACTGCTGTGTGTGTCTCTACACAGTGCTCTGAGGTCAGTGTGATCACTGGTTATCAGGTGAAACAGATCCTTCAGAATCCTTCACACACTGAGGTCTGCTGTGTTGAGTTTCCTCTAACAGACAAACACAACAGCTCTTGAGCGCTCTGTACCTGGATGACTGTCGGGCCATTTAGCGAAGCCGCCCACCAAACGGTCCTGTGTGGACAGAATGTAGCTGCGGTTCTTCTCGAAGTCGGTGTACTGGAACACATCTAAGAGCTGTGGGACACGAGCACATGTTAGACTTCACACGGACAACAGTCAGAAAACATCTGCAGTGTGAAAATTACAAACGTAATCAACATATAATATCCTCAAATGTACAAATTCTTCTTTTAACTCCACTAACAGGTCACACTGTGGTGTTTGGGTCTTAGTGTAGTGCTAGTGTGTATTAGTGTAGTGCCAGTGCGTACTAGTGTAGTGCCAGTGTGTACTAGTGTAGTGCTAGTGTGTATTGGTGTAGTGCCAGTGTGTACTAGTGTGTACTAGTGTAGTGCCAGTGTGTACTAGTGTAGTGCTAGTGTGTACTAGTGTAGTGCCAGTGTGTATTGGTGTAGTGCCAGTGCGTACTAGTGTGTACTAGTGTAGTGCCAGTGTGTACTAGTGTAGTGCTAGTGTGTACTAGTGTAGTGCCAGTGTGTATTGGTGTAGTGCCAGTGTGTACTAGTGTGTACTAGTGTAGTGCCAGTGTGTACTAGTGTAGTGCTAGTGTGTATTGGTGTAGTGCCAGTGTGTACTAGTGTGTACTAGTGTAGTGCCAGTGTGTACTAGTGTAGTGCTAGTGTGTACTAGTGTAGTGCCAGTGTGTATTGGTGTAGTGCCAGTGCGTACTAGTGTAGTGCCAGTGTGTACTAGTGTAGTGCTAGTGTGTACTAGTGTAGTGCCAGTGTGTACTAGTGTAGTGCCAGTGCGTACTAGTGTGTACTAGTGTAGTGCCAGTGTGTACTAGTGTAGTGCTAGTGTGTATTGGTGTAGTGCTAGTGTGTACTAGTGTAGTGCCAGTGTGTAGTGGTGTAGTGCCAGTGCGTACTACTGTAGTACCAGTGTGTACAAGTGTATTGCCAGTGTGTACTAGTGTAGTGCTAGTGTACTACTGTAGTGCCATTGTGTACTAGTGTAGTGCCGGTGTGTACTAGTGTAGTGCCAGTGTGTACTAGTGTAGTGCCAGCTGTGTACTAGTGTAGTGCCAGTGTAGTGCCAGTGTGTACTAGTGTAGTGCCAGTGTGTACTAGTGTAGTGCCAGTGTGTACTAGTGTAGTGCCAGTGTGTACTAGTGTAGTGCCAGTGTGTACTAGTGTGTACTAGTGTAGTGCCAGTGTGTAGTGGTGTAGTGCCAGTGCGTACTAGTGTAGTGCCAGTGCGTACTACTGTAGTACCAGTGTGTACTAGTGTAGTGCCAGTGTGTACTAGTGTAGTGCTAGTGTGTACTAGTGTAGTGCCAGTGTAGTGCCAGTGTGTACTAGTGTAGTGCCAGCGTGTACTAGTGTAGTGCTAGTGTGTACTAGTGTAGTGCCAGTGTAGTGCCAGCGTGTACTAGTGTAGTGCTAGTGTGTACTAGTGTAGTGCCAGCGTGTACTAGTGTAGTGCCAGTGTGTACTAGTGTAGTGCCAGTGTAGTGCCAGTGTGTACTAGTGTAGTGCCAGCGTGTACTAGTGTAGTGCTAGTGTGTACTAGTGTAGTGCCAGTGTAGTGCCAGCGTGTACTAGTGTAGTGCCAGCGTGTACTAGTGTAGTGCTAGTGTGTACTAGTGTAGTGCCAGTGTAGTGCCAGTGTGTACTAGTGTGTACTAGTGTAGTGCCAGTGTGTACTAGTGTAGTGCTAGTGTGTACTAGTGTGTACTAGTGTAGTGCCAGTGTGTACTAGTGTAGTGCTAGTGTGTACTAGTGTAGTGCTAGTGTGTCCTAGTGTAGTGCCAGTGTGTACTAGTGTGTACTAGTGTAGTGCCAGTGTGTACTAGTGTAGTGCCAGTGTGTACTAGTGTAGTGCCAGTGTGTACTAGTGTAGTACCAGTGTGTACTAGTGTAGTGCTAGTGTGTCCTAGTGTAGTGCCAGTGTGTGCCAGTGTGTACTAGTGTAGTGCCAGTGTGTACTAGTGTAGTGCCAGTGTGTACTAGTGTGTACTAGTGTAGTGCTAGTGTGTACTAGTGTAGTGCCAGTGTGTACTAGTGTAGTGCCAGCGTGTACTAGTGTGTACTAGTGTAGTGCCAGTGTGTACTAATGTAGTGCCAGTGTGTACTAGTGTAGTGCCAGTGTGTACTAGTGTAGTGCTAGTGTGTACTAGTGTAGTGCTAGTATGTACTAGTGTAGTGCCAGTGTGTACTAGTGTAGTGCCAGTGTGTACTAGTGTAGTGCCAGTGTGTACTAGTGTAGTGCCAGCGTGTACTAGTGTAGTGCCAGCGTGTACTAGTGTAGTGCCAGCGTGTACTAGTGTAGTGCTAGTGTGTACTAGTGTAATGCCAGTGTGTACTAGTGTTGTGCCAGTGTGTACTAGTGTTGTGCCAGTGTGTACTTGTGTTGTGCCAGTGTGTACTAGTGTAGTGCCAGTGTGTACTAGTGTAGTGCCAGTGTGTACTAGTGTAGTGCTAGTGTGTACTAGTGTAGTGCCAGGGTGTACTAGTGTAGTGCTAGTGTGTACTAGTGTAGTGCCAGTGTGTACTAGTATAGTGCCAGTGTGTACTAGTGTAGTGCCAGTGTACTACTGTAGTGCCAGTGTGTACTAGTGTAGTGCCAGCATGTACTAGTGTAGTGCCAGTGTGTACTAGTGTAGTGCCAGTGTGTACTAGTGTAGTGCTAGTGTGTACTAGTGTAGTGCTAGTGTGTACTTGTGTGTACTAGTGTAGTGCCAGTGTGTACTAGTGTAGTGCCAGTGTGTACTAGTGTGTACTAGTGTAGTGCCAGTGTGTACTAGTGTAGTGCTAGTGTGTACTAGCGTGTACTAGTGTAGTGCCAGTGTGTACTAGTGTGTACTAGTATAGTGCCAGTGTGTACTAGTGTAGTGCCAGTGTACTACTATAGTGCCAGTGTGTACTAGTGTAGTGCCAGTGTGTACTAGTGTAGTGCTAATGTGTACTAGTGTAGTGCCAGTGTGTACTAGTGTAGTGCCAGTGCCAGTGTAGTGCCAGCGTGTACTAGTGTAGTGCCAGTGTGTACTAGTGTAGTGCCAGTGTGTACTAGTGTAGTGCCAGTGTGTACTAGTGTAGTGCCAGTGTGTACTAGTGTAGTGCCAGTGTGTACTAGTGTAGTGCCAGTGTGTACTAGTGTAGTGCCAGTGTGTACTAGTGTAGTGCTTGTGTGTACTAGTGTAGTGCTAGTGTGTACTAGTGTAGTGCCAGTGTGTACTAGTGTAGTGCCAGTGTGTACTAGTGTAGTGCTTGTGTGTACTAGTGTAGTGCCAGTGTGTACTAATGTAGTGCCAGTGTGTACTAGTGTAGTGCCAGTGTGTACTAGTGTAGTGCCAGTGTGTACTAGTGTGTACTAGTGTAGTGCCAGTGTGTACTAGTGTAGTGCCAGTGTGTACTAGTGTGTACTAGTGTAGTGCCAGTGTTTACTAGTGTAGTGCCAGTGTGTACTAGTGTAGTGCCAGTGTGTACTAGTGTAGTGCTAGTGTAGTGCCAGTGTGTACTAGTGTAGTGCTAGTGTGTACTAGTGTAGTGCCAGTGTGTACTAGTGTGTACTAGTATAGTGCCAGTGTGTACTAGTGTAGTGCCAGTGTGTACTAGTGTAGTGCCAGCATGTACTAGTGTAGTGCCAGTGTGTACTAGTGTGTACTAGTGTAGTGCTAGTGTGTACATGTGTGTAGTAGTGTAGTGCCAGTGTGTACTAGTGTAGTGCTAGTGTGTACTAGCGTGTACTAGTGTAGTGCCAGTGTGTACTAGTATAGTGCCAGTGTGTACTAGTGTAGTGCCAGTGTACTACTATAGTGCCAGTGTGTACTAGTGTAGTGCCAGTGTGTACTAGTGTAGTGCAGTGCCAGTGTGTACTAGTGTAGTGCCAGCGTGTACTAGTGTAGTGCCAGCGTGTACTAGTGTAGTGCCAGTGTGTACTAGTGTAGTGCCAGTGTGTACTAGTGTAGTGCCAGTGTGTACTAGTGTAGTGCCAGTGTGTACTAGTGTAGTGCCAGTGTGTACTAGTGTAGTGCTAGTGTGTACTAATGTAGTGCCAGTGTGTACTAGTGTAGTGCCAGTGTGTACTAGTGTAGTGCCAGCCTGTACTAGTGTAGTGCTAGTGTGCACTAGTGTAGTGCTAGTGTGTACTAGTGTAGTGCCAGTGTGTATTAGTGTAGTGCCAGTGTGTACTAGTGTAGTGCCAGTGTTTACTAGTGTAGTGCCAGTGTGTACTAGTGTAGTGCTAGTGTGTGCTAGTGTACTACTATAGTGCCAGTGTGTACTAGTGTAGTGCCAGTGTGTACTAGTGTAGTGCCAGTGTGTACTAGTGTAGTGCCAGTGTGTACTAGTGTAGTGCCAGTGTGTACTAGTGTGTACTAGTGTAGTGCCAGTGTGTACTAGTGTAGTGCCAGTGTGTACTAGTGTAGTGCCAGTGTGTACTAGTGTAGTGCTAGTGTGTACTAATGTAGTGCCAGTGTGTACTAGTGTAGTGCTAGTGTGTACTAGTATAGTGCCAGTGTGTACTAGTGTAGTGCCAGTGTACTACTGTAGTGCCAGTGTGTACTAGTGTGTACTAGTGTAGTGCCAGTGTGTACTAGTGTAGTGCCAGCGTGTACTAGTGTAGTGCCAGCGTGTACTAGTGTAGTGCCAGTGTGTACTAGTGTAGTGCCAGTGTGTACTAGTGTAGTGCCAGTGTGTACTAATGTAGTGCCAGTGTGTACTAGTGTAGTGCCAGTGTGTACTAGTGTAGTGCCAGTGTGTACTAGTGTAGTGCCAGTGTGTACTAGTGTAGTGCTAGTGTGTACTAGTGTAGTGCCATTAACTACTAGTGTAGTGCTAGTGTTTACTAGTGTAGTGCCAGCGTGTACTAGTGTAGTGGTAGCGTGTACTAGTGTAGTGCCAGTGTGTACTAGTGTGTACTAGTGTAGTGCCAGTGTGTACTGGTGTGTACTAGTGTAGTGCCAGTGTGTACTGGTGTGTACTAGTGTAGTGCCAGTGTGTACTAGTGTAGTGCCAGTGTGTACTAGTGTAGTGCCAGTGTGTACTAGTGTAGTGCCAGTGTGTACTAGTGTAGTGCGTACTAGTGTAGTGCCAGTGTGTACTAGTGTAGTGCCAGTGTGTACTAGTGTAGTGCCAGTGTTGTGCTAGTAATCTTAATTCAAAGGCTAAACGATTATTTTTTCTTGCCCCACTGGCAGATATTTCTGCTTGTTTTAAGCAAAAACATTTATATATATTTTTTTTTTTACAGAAAGCAAGACATTATATCTTAAGTCATTTTATTTGTACAGTAAATTCATCTTGATTCAAGAATGTTTAGATATTTATACTAGAAAAGACACAAACACTGGGTTATACAGTAAATTCTGTTTTTGTGACTGGATTCTGTGAAATCACAGGACCCTGTTATTGAACGAGCACTCTCATGAGATCATGAGATCACCTCCAGCGTGGCTCCGACCCAGAAGGAGTAGCAGGTGTCCACAGGTTTGTTGGGTCGTCCGTGGAAGCCCGTCTGCTGTCTGAGGATGCACCAGCGCCGGATCCGCTTCAGCTCTCGCTCGCTGAACACCTCCTGCAGCTTTCCCATCATGCACAGAGATGCCACGGCACAGAAGGTGGATCCGCCTGAGCCAGGACAGAGCAGTTATTATCACAAGCTCGACTGACAGAGACTGAGGAGAGGAGCGTGACTCACCGTGAGACTCGAGTCCGGCTCCCTGACCGATGCCGCTGTCATACGACTGAACAACAGAACACACTGTGCTCATCATCACATCAACAACACACACGTTAACATCTTTAATGAGACAAGTTAGCCGCAAATTATGACTCTGTCATCATTTACTCTCTCTCGTGTCACTCAAACCTGTTTGACTCGTGTCAGTGGAACATAAAAGGTTTTTAGTTTTTCATCCATGCAATTAAAGTCAACAGGGTCAAAGTGTTTCAGTTCCCAAACATTCTTCTAAACTTGACAATACCAGTCATAAGGGTAATTTATTTTTTTATTGAGATTATTCATCATCTGAAAGCCGAATAAATCATCTCTCCATTGATGTGTGGTTTGTTAGGAGGACAATATTTGGAAATCTGGAATCTGAGGGAGCAAAAAAATTTAAATCTTGAGAAAATCATCTTTAAAGTTGTTCAGATGAAGTTCTTAGCAATGCATATTACTAATCAAACATTAAGTTTTGATATATTTACGGTAGGAGATTTACTAAATATCTTCATGAACATGATCTTATCTTAATATCCTAATGATTTTTGTCATAAAAGAGAAATGTATAATTGTGACTCATACAATGTATTGTTGTCTATTTCTACAAATATACATCTGTGCTCCTGATGACTGCTTCTGTGCTCCTCAGAAGAAAGTAAATCATGTTTGAATGACACAAGGGCGAGTGAATGCTGATTTCTGGCTGAAACACACATCACTGAAGACGATCAATCGCGGTTCAGGAATAACTGTTTCTGGACATTCATGAGGATTCACTTACACTGCTGTTCAAACGATTGCAATCACTAAGATTTTTTATATTTTCTAATAAGTATCTTCTACTCACCAACGCTTGATTAAAAACAGAAAAATATCTTTAATTCTGAAATATATTATTGCGCTCTAAAATAAGTTTACTATTTTAGTATACTTTAAAATATAATTAATTTCTGTGAATTTCAAAATAGAAATTTTGTGTTACAACATACACTACCATTCAAAAGTTAAACATTTTCTTTATTATTTAAGAAATTAATATTTTTTCAACAACAATGTGTTTAATGGACAAAGAAAATGGTAGTAAATATATTGTTAAAAAGATTTCTATTTTGAATAAATGCTTTTCTTTTTAACTTTTTATTCATCAATTCAAAGAAAAAAGTATTACAGATACTAAAAAAATATGAAGCAGCATAACAGTTTCAATACTGATAATAAATCATCATATTAGAATGATTTCTGAAGACTGGAGTAATGATGCTGAAAATACAGTTCTGATCACAGGAATAAATCATATTTTTAAGTATATTAAAAGAGGAGACCAATATTAGAAATTGCTGTTTTTTTCTGTATTTTTGATCAAATAAAAGCAGTCTTGATGAGCATGAAACACCGCTCTGTTCCTGATCTTCTGAAGAGTGTCTCAGGCTCGTGACTCACGCTGCTCCTCCGGATGTAATCGATGGCTCTCTGGCGGTCCATTCCTGACCAGTCGTCCAGCATGAAGCAGATGCAGGCGGCACAGTACACAAACCTCATGTCGTTCTCACTTCCTTCAGGAACAGCGTAGAAGCTGCAGGAAGAGAAAGAGAGTGTCAGTGAGAGCTGACTCCTGGTTCCCAGCGAGACGAGACGAGGTCAGAACGAACCTGCCGTCGTCCAGCTGCAGCGCTCTCAGTCCGCTCATCACCGCCTCTCTACACACACGGCTCAGATCGTCTCCCAGGATCAGCAGACACGCCAGGCCCGTGTAGGTCATGGCCACGTGACCGCTGTCATACGTGTGAGGAGCCCCGGGGCCCTGCGGAGAGACAGGACCATCTGAGCAGTCAGCAATAACCCCAGCGGTCACAAAGAAGGGATCCTTTGATCAAGCTCTAAAAACCTTACAGACTGATGTTTTAGAGCACTTTATGCAAATAATGAATTCATAAAGGGTCTCAATTAAAGAGAAGATGATGCTGCATCAAAGCTCCAGAACAAACGGCTTGTAAAGTATGTTAACATAAAGATACGACAAAGCTTTCTGGGACACGTTATCTTGAAGGTGTCTAGTATTAATATATGAATTGACATATATTGAGTTTTGTTGAGTGTGGTCACAGAGTAAACATGTTGATGGTCACTAGAGTGACCGCTGGGATAACAGTGAATCGAGCTTTACACAGAAACCCAGACGCAGCTGTTCGTGAAAGCTGCGCTAAAATAAAAGTTCAAATGTTACAAATAAGTCACGATACTGATGTTGTAGCACTAATATTACAACTGTATGATACATGTTACAGTAAAGTAACAAGTTTGAAATATGCTGATGGTTGTATATTTTGTCTTTTATCTCTCTATTCTTGTTGTATAAGAGTTTTTATGCATAATAAGAATCCTAGAATCTGATCAAATAGTTTAAAATAGCTGGGCTAAGATATATAATATTTTTAATACTGCACAAATGTTAATTCAGTACACACCGACCATAAAACATACATTTTCACTTTTTCAAAGAATTTAAAAAACAAAAACAATAGCTTAACTGAATATCTCTGCTCACAAACAATCAAATATGCAAATAACTTCTTGTACCTTTTGATCTTCTGATTTTCTCCCTCAGTATCTCTGTCTTGTCTTCCACGACTAACATCTAAACACCCTTAAATCAAGACACATTTACCACAGATGCAAAAATAAATAAGAAAACTTGTTTCGAGAAATAAATCAAAATGAAGTGAGTTTGTTCTGCAGTAAACTTGTCACTGGACTCAAGGGAAACAAGTTTTCATTCAACACTGACAGATATTTGTCCTTGTTTTAATCATTTTGATTCCAAGACTTCATATCTTCATTCTGCATCTGCAGTAAATGTGTCTTGATTTCAGGATGTTTAGAAACTGGAAAACAAGACAGAAATACTGAGGAAGAGATTCATGTTTTGCAGTTCATGCTAAATGTAATGCCATGACTTTATGAGTTTAAGATGTTCTGCTCTGATTTATGATCTGATAAAGGCTTTAATCTGTGGACGGGAGAAACACTAAATCAAATGCAAAACATCCTTCTCTTACTCAGTGTGTGTGTCTTGTGTTCTAGTATAAATATCTAAACATTTTTAAATCAAGACGCATTTACTGTACAAGTAACATGATTTAAGATATTAAAGGGGTCACATGATGCGATTTCAAGGGTTTTCTTTCTCTTTGGAGTGTGACAAGCTCTTGGTGCATGAATAAGATGTGTAAAGTTGCAAAGACTTTACACATCTCAAACCCAAAGAGATATTCTTTATCAAAGTTAAGACTCGTCCACGCCCCCTAAACACCTCGTTTAGACACGCCCCTAAACAACTCGTTTAGACACGCCCCCTAAACAACTCGTTTAGACACGCCCCCTAAACACCTCGTTTAGACACGCCCCCACATCTCTACGTCACTGTGTGGGAAGATTTGCATAACGCCACCCAAATGTTCACGCAAAGACAGAAGGCGTAACTTTTATTCTCTGATGCCGCCGGCGTCATGTCGTGGAGACACAGTGTGTTTCGTTGTGAAAGCAAAAATACTGTGTACAGTAAATGCATCTTGATTCAAGAAAGTTGAGATATTTATTCTAAAACACAAGACACAAACACTGAGTGAGAGAAGGATGTTTGCAGTGTGATTGGTTCTTCAGCGGTCAGTGAGTGTCACACACTACACAACACACAATCTCTGCTACCTTCGAGCTGTTGTAGGGAACGCCGATGTGTGAGGATCCACGGAAGCCACAGCGACTGAGATTGGACTCTGTTCAGCAAGACAAGAGAAAACAGACGGGAAGAAGTGTTACAGACTTATGAGCTTCTAACACAAAATAAATAAGACGAGAGACTCACTGTCTTCGGTGGGAAGAACCTGCAGGGAATAAATCCACTCGATTAAACTGGGCTTGTCCACAACATCCAGAGCATCGAGAACATCCAGACCAGACAGAGCAAAGAACACGATCGTGAGCCTGCAGGAGACACACACACACACACACAGAGAGACACACACACACAAACAGAGAGACACACACACACACAGACACACACACACACACACACAGACACACACACACACACACACACACACAGAGAGACACACACACAGACACACACACACACACACACACACACACACACACACACACACGCACAGAGAGACACACACACATAAACAGAGAGACACACACACACACACAGAGACAGAGACACACACACAGAGACAGAGACACACACACACACAGACACACACACAGAGAGACACACACACAGACACACACACACACACACACGCACAGAGAGACACACACACAGACACACACACACACACACACGCACAGAGAGACACACACACACACACAGAGACAGAGACACACACACACAAACAGAGAGACACACACACACACAGACACACACACAGAGAGACACACACACAGACACACACACACGCACAGAGAGACACACACACACAAACAGAGAGACACACACACACACAGACACACACACACACACAGAGAGAGACACACACAGACACACACAGAGAGACACACACACACACACACACACACAGAGAGAGACACACACACACACACGCACACACACACACAAACAGAGAGACACACACACACACAGAGAGACACACACACACACAAACAGAGGGACACACACACACACAGACACACACACAGACAGACACACACACACACACACAGAGACACACACACACACACACACACACACAGAGACACACACACACACACACACACACACACAGAAAGAAAGAGACACACAGAGGGTTACACTGCTGTTTAACAACAAACCAGTTGTCCAGCTGATGAAATCTTCTCAAAACAAAATCCATTTGCTGCTGCAAAAAAAGCCTTATCTTAGCATATATAAGCCTTTTTTTCAGTCAAAATATCAAAAAATTCTCAAATTGAGATGCATTTACTAGATAAGCAAAATGACTTAAGATATTTAAAGAGTAACTAAACCCTAAACCAACTTTTTTTAGTTAATGATCTGTAAGAACGGGGCTTTATTAGTGCTGTTCATTGATTCGAGTAACTTTTTTGACATTTGAGTATAAAGTGTTTTAATTCTACAATATATGAGTGCTGCCCTCTTCAGGTTGAACGGTGGATGTTGCGGTGGCAGGTGACGTAAGCAGTTTCCAGCTCACCACGCCCCTTGGTACGAGCTACCACGCCCATGGCAGTATAAAACCATCTTGTTCCGTCAAAATCACTGTAGTGAGTCAGGAGTTGGAATTGCGAGTATTGAAAACGACCAGGATAGACTAATATAGCATCGATTTAGCATAGCAATTATATAGTTATTTAGATCTTCAAGTTAGCGTAGATTTATCTGTATTTAGTACAGTGGTCAGGATGGTACGGAGGTGTGTTGCTGGTTGTGACAGCACTGCAAGACTGCATAGTTTACCAGCAGACTTTAAAATTAGGCGCCAGTGGTTGCATGCATTTGGCCTGGAAGACCGCAAGTTCCCGCCTAGAGCTCGAGTGTGCAAACTGCGTTTTACACGGGATTGCTTCTCCAACGCAATGGAGGTGGAAATGGGCTTCTCCACACAGCTCGCGCTGAAAAGCGTCGCGGTGCGGGAGTTAAGACCGCAGTTTGAGCCAGCGGCTTGAATTGATGTGAACAGACACCTCGACATCCTCCACTTCAGGTGAAGGTAGGGGAGAAAAGTCCTCTACTTCAAATGATCGCTCTGTTGCAAAGCTACTTGCGTAACTAAAGTCACTCTCCATTTTAGCGTCTCTGACAGCAGCTGTCAATCAATCCGTCACTGCGAGTCTCAGGATCACGCCGCACTCGCTCAGCCCCGCCCTCGGTTCGTCCCCTCTATCTCCGCTGTGCTCCGCCCACTTTTCAGCATTTTTCAAATATTGTCAGTGGGTGGAGTCAGGCTCTGACCAGGGGTTTAGTTACCCTTTAATATTGTTTCCAGGCCAAAATAAAAAAATGATGTGCATTTGATCTGATCTGATGTGAACTGAAGTGAAGCACCGATTGGATATTCAGATCGGGTATCGATCAGAGAAGGCCAATCCAAATCAGAGATTTTTTTTTTTTCACAGAATATTCTGCCATTATTCCGAAGTGAATGTATATGTTCCATTGAAAGTTCACTGAAGTGTGCGAGACGTATTTATTTACAGAGGTATATATGATGTCCCACTTGTCTATGTGTGAAGACGTTGCGCAGCACAAATCTGTGAATGAATGTTCTGAAGGGAGGTGAACTTCAGCAGATGTCCCCTGCTCAGGGAGTAGGGAGCATGCCAATGGGAACACAGTCCATGCATGGAGCACACTTCTAACGAGCTGATGATCTGAATAAGCGTTATTCTGCACACTGTAAACGCTTCGCGCTGCACTGTATTTGTTTTGTCCTATCGTATCTATATGTTGTTGCACTTAAAAATATGCTATACATTTAAAAGAAATGTTTTAATTTAATATTATAGTTACATATAAATACATTCATTAATGTTTTTAATTAATGGATTTTATATTAATACAAATACCAATGTGTAACATTTTACAATATTTAGTGCAACACTTTTATTTGTTCCCCACAAAATAGTTTGAATGAACAGTGCTCTCTTCCTCCTCAATACTCATGACTGAAGTGTCCTTGAGCAAGGCACTGAACACCCAGCTGCTCCCCGGTGCAGGATATATAGCTGCTCACTGCTCCGGGGGTGTGTGTGTGTGTGTGTGTGTGTGTGGGGGTGTGTGTGTATATTCACTTCTCACTGCTGTGTGTGTGCACTTGGATGCGTTAAATGCAGAGCTTCGGATATTACAGAATTATAATTAGTGTGGGTCTATTTTAGTGATGAATAATCATGAATACAAAAATGTACATTAATTTTTATTCTCATAAGAGACAGCTGATAACAGGCACATTTTTCTTACATTTACATTTATTCACTTAGCTGACGCTTTTATCCAAAGCGACTTACAATTGCTATATACGTCAGAGGTCGCACGCCTCTGGAGCAGCTAGGGGTTAAGTGTCTTGCTCAGGGACACATTGGTGTCTCACAGTGGATTCGAACCCGGGTCTCTCACACCAAAGACATGTGTCTTATCCACTGCTTATCCACTGTTCTTTTCTTGAAACATTATTATTACTATCATCATTATTATTATTGCTGAAGTTATTGTTATTATTGATAAGCCTAATGTTGACAAAATGAGAGAGATGTGATTGGTCTTTATCAGTAAAATCCCAGTCAGACTGTAGTGTTTATGTAGTGAAGAACAATGTTTAATCTAAATAAACACATCATAAACTACAGAGTTAGAGAGACTTGTGTCATAATCTGAAAAAACCATGCCATACTGTACATCTTGGCACACAGCAGCTTTAGATATTAATCGTTTTTTTTCTTTAATAGAAGTCATCAATGACAAGGAGGTCGCTTCCCTCATTACAGTCAATGGAGAGTTGTATCCACTGTGGGCGTGGCCTAACGGGCTCTGACTATACAAAGTCAATGAAGAGGGTGGGGTTGATTCCTTCAGTGGGCGTGGCCTAAACGCGCTCTGACTCTACTGTAAACACAAACGATCGGAGAATATTAAATGAAGAGTACAGTGACTAGATTGTGACGATAAACACACTTTACTTCACGTAACGACAGCCTCGTTTCTCCTTCAAAGAACAGAAGCGGAGGAGTTTACACACAAAGCTTTGTGGAGCGTGTGTGTGTGTGTGTTTCCCGCGGCTCGGTGTGTTCGGTGTTCGGTTACCTGCTGGTCTCGTATGGCGCGTATCTCTCGGGCAGCACGTTCAGGCAGCGCTGGAAGAAACGCACGTGCCTCTCGCGCAGAAAATCTTCCTGCTCTTGATAAAAATCCGCCATCGTCGCTCAGGAGAAACCGACACGGTCAGGGCGCCGCTTCCGCTTCCGCTGCACAAACACGCGGCAAAATAAGAGTCCTGCGCTGTTGCTGCTGCTGTGATTCTAACCCTAACCTAAAGAATCACAAATTAATCACAAAAAGGAGTGTTGTTTTTATACAGTCTATGGTTGTAATGTATAAATAGTAAATGGCGAAGAGAAGCGTTCTAAACCAGCGAAGCTTTCAACACAATCTATCGAAAAAAATGATTCCATTACAGCCGCTGCTTCTGCAACTGAGTCTTTTTATTTTATTTTATTGTATATAAATAATGGTCAAAGTCTCATGTTTAGGAGAACTCTTAGTGGTAAGATAGGAGTCCATGTTCCTCTCACAGACGAGGTGTTTGAGAGAAGCACATCTCAGCAGAAACAGATATTGTACCTTTGATGCTGTGTCTTTGAAAGCATTGATGGAGTCTCTTAATTAGTCGATCACATGCAGCATTAAACCCAATCGTTCTGTGGTAAAGGGTCAGTGATGTGGTCAGCGTCTGGAGATGGTTTGACGTCCATCAGCTGCTCCTGGAATCTGTAGACACTGTTCTTCAGTTTCTGCAGCTGCTGCTGAGCTCTCGTGACTGAAGGACAAACCAGCCGATATTAATAGATCTGAGTAATGAAACTAGCCCAAAGCTCAGAGCTCCCACACAGGAGAAAGATTTTACACTGAGTCCGAGAATTTCAGAATCCGTGTGCAAAGAGCTTTATGCATTATGCACATATTTAACTTGGAAATCACTGTATATAAGTAATCATAAATTAGCTAAATGAGACCCTCCTCACTAAAATGTCCTTCTTTTTTCCCATCATAGAGCACAGTTTTATCACTGGTCGAATATAAAATAGGTAATATATTTCGATACGCATTTTTAAGTCAAATACAATCCGTGCAATCAGAGCCGGATTATCCATGAGGGCACTTGGGCCAGTGCCAGGGGCACCAACCATTCACAACAACTGGGGGGGGGGGGCACATGACTCAAGCTTTAAAAATATTTTTCCTAAATTGTTTTATTATTAACTTGAAATTCTTAAAAGACCATACATAACTCGTTTATGAACACTAATTTAACAACAATAATAATAAATTATAAGTAAATAAAGATTACATGACCACTATCAGACCACTACCTTTTTTTAACGGCTTCAGAAAATGAATCAAAATGGACAGACGTCAATTGAGTGGTTTTGCAAAAAGAAAGTTAAAGATAAGGACGCTAGACGTTTAGCTACAATTCAAAATGTTCCAGGTATCGAAAGTTTTTATTTAACGAGTGAAGAATGAGCTCAGGACGACAATGACACAGAAGCGATTGACTGCACTCTCGCTTGCTCTCCCCGTTTACCATTGAAGTTAGGGTTAAAACATAACCGTCTCCAGCCGCGAGAGGGCGCTCTATGCTGCTCAGTGCTCCTGTAGTCTACCACTGAAAACATAGAGCGCCCTCTCGCGGCTGGAGATGGTTATGTTTTAACTTGGTTCGTGGTTCTAAATAAATGCGACTTATAGTCCAGTGTGACTTTTATATGTTTTTTTCCTTGTCAGGACATATTTTTGGACTGGTGCGACTTAAACTTAGGTGTGACTTATAGTCCGAAAAATACGAAAAATGGGATTTGAGGTATAGTGCCCAGGGGCACCACACTGTCTTAACACGGCCCTGCATGCAATAGGTCAAAATTTTAGCCACAAGCAGCGATCAAAGTTTGAAAGTAGCTCTGCTAGAGATGGGAGAAACGAAGCTTTTCGCTCGAATCGCTGACACCTGCTGGTCAAACTCGGTCAAACTCTGTCCGGCGTGAGCCAAGGCTCCCAACGATTGAGTCTGCGAATTTAACAATCCGATAGGAACATGTTAACTAGTTCTCACCAGTGATCAGTGGGATATTTGGGATTGATGTGAGGTATAATTATCTGGGAAGAGTTAATAGATTGAGCCTCCAGGGCTCCCCCTCACAATGAACAGAGAGAAACAGAAATGCTGGACTGTTTTATTTCTCCCTCTTTATCCTCCTGTCACAGAGTCACTGTAGACTTAGACATGACAAACAAACTTAAGTGCAGTGTCCTGAAGACCAATGCTTTCTTTGAGCTATAAATCAGCTAAAAACACACTTTGCACTAATGATGTGAATATTTACTCCATTTGTTTTTGTTTGATCACTGAAAATCTAACAGAGATGAAATCACTATTTTCCTATTGAACGTCTGGATTTATTAGGTTTGAATGAATAAAGTTTTAGTTTAATCAGCAATGGATCTGGTCTAGTCCTGTATGTTTTAGGCACATTTGTTAAAATGTTAAATGTGAACTCACCTGGCTGTACCTGTGTTGCACCAAACACACAAATATGACACCAAAGTGCTTCTGAACATCGCAAACATTGTTTGGAGAAATGCATTTACACTGCTGTTGCACCTTTAATCAGCCGTGTGTTCCTGTGATCTGAGGTGATCTTAGAATATTAAACCGCTGTAACGTGTGTAAAGACACCTTTCAACATGCACACCCCCCCCCCCACAGGTGCTCAGGAGCACATCTAGCACTAAGCATCTAGAAGATCTTCGCACTGATCGGAGTTACATTGCATTGCACACAAACTCTCGTAGAGTTTTACACAGAAACCAATCCATGTGCAACATCTGCCAAAGAAATCAAAGTGACTCTACAGTGTAATCTAGACTTGACCCATAAGAGCAAAAATAACTTCAGTGCATACATTTATTAAGATGATAGTTTCAGAGCAGCGTATAAATGTCTGTCCACATCACTGATGATCCTAACGCTCACAGAGAGCTGAGTGTCACGTTCATCACACTTCCAGAAATACTCCAGAAGAAGATCACACACGGCTCGAGTCTGAACGAGGGACAGGTCTGGAGCAGGACATTATTAAAGGTTATTTATTTACTAATACTTAACCCTCTGGGCTTCTTCGTAAATGGGTCACACTTAGCTTCCTCCCGCCCGAAAACGGGCGAAGCCTTAAAATTGTACTTTACTTTTTCCCAGGATAACCAATCAAATATATTTTTGTTCTATAATGTTTTCTGATTATTATTTAGAATTTTTAGATTTTTTTATGATACTTTGCATTAATTATATAATTTTTATGAGCTATTTTTTCCATTAGAATTAATATATCATTTTTTATTTTATATTTATTTTTTTAAAAAAATTCAATAAATGCAGCATTTCACATCAAAATAGAGTGCTAGCCTAAAAAAAAATGTTCCAGGAGAAGAACTTCATCTAGTGGCTTTAAAAAATAGCCACTTTTGTGTAATGTCCTGTACCAGCCTGTAGGCTGTCTATAGCTTCCTATATATCCTATGTAGAAAGGCTATTTGATTCCTTTTGTTGTTTTAGACATGATTTCTCTATCTTATTCGTTTTTTTTATTTAGATATACATTTAGATATTCTAAAAGATGATTACTTTATTTTCTTAACAAAAATGTTTAGATAAGTATCAGGTTTTGCATTATGATTACAATCAAACTATAGCATTTGGTTAGAAAGGGAACACAATGTGTGTGTGTGTGTGTGTGTGTGTATGTGTGAGTGAATGTGTGTGTGTGTGTGTGTTGCATTTGAGCGAGAGTCTCTTTTTGTATTTTTTATTTATTTATTTTTGCATATTCTCAAAATTTGCTGTTGCAGTCTTACCAGTCTCTCTCTTTCTCTCTCTCTCTTTCTCTCTCTCTCTCTCTCTCTCTCTGTGTGTGTGTGTGTGCATTTGAGCAAGTTTTTTTTTTCATATATTGATTTTATGTGGAATATTCTACAAATTTGCTGTTGCAGTCGCCAGTTTATCTGTGTATGTGTGTGTGTGTTTGTGTGCGTGGGTGTGTGTGTGTGGGGGGGGGGATCTTATTTGCATGATGTCTTATTTTGCAGGATCTCTTGATGTTCTAGAGTGTCACCCCTTCATTGCTGTACACTTTTTTTCAGCACAGTTGCTGATCTGTAGCTTGTACCACCAAAAGTTTCTCTGAGTTTTCCTATTTTTTCATATTTCCCATTCATTTCCTATGTCGCCCGATTTCGGGCGGGAGGAAGCTAAGTGTGACTTTTTTTTACGACCCTTTAACATATCAGAATCATCTCCTTGATTTTTTTGTGTGTTCATATAGGTAATACAACAAAAGTCACCAAGTTTCATCCCCATCCGATGAAGCAAAAAAATTAAACATTTAAAAACGTTCAAGTTTTCGCCCGTTTTCGGGCGAAGAAGCCCAGAAAAACAGAGAAGTGTGAGAAATTAATCTGAGTGTAATGATGAAAGAAGACCATATGCAGAAGCTTCTTTAGACATACATTTCTGATAAATCTGGCCAGGATTTCCCTAGAAATCATAAAGGTGTAGAACAGTTTGAGAGTGAGTAAATGACAGAGATATAGATGTGAGGATTAACTTTGGTTTTAAGAGTCTGATGACGGTTAGGTCATTGAACATGAACACGACACACAGATCACATCCTCTCCGAGTCACCAGAGAATAACACACACACACGACTCTCACAACGTGAGAGAAAACTACAGAAACAAGCGTCGCAGGCTCTCAATATTAGCAGGGTTTTCTCCAGAGAGCACCTGAATGTGTTTCAGATCATTAGTTTACTGTCGAGATGATTCTCCTCTTCACATCTGATGGTCTCTCGAAGGACAAACAGACAAACGCTCGAGTGCAACAGAGGTTTATTATCCATTATGATCTATGGACATCAACAAGCTTTATGTTATCATAATATGAATATCAAATATCACTGCAATAAAGTGCAAGTCCTTTGACTGTACATTTGTTTCATTCCCTAGTGTATTGTGCCTGAAGAAGAATCTGAAGCCCTTGAGTTCAAACCACACACATGTAGCTAAAGCTGAACTTAAACTACACGAGCTGAAGACTCCCTCGTCATCATCATCATCATCATCATGATCACAAACGCAGAGCTGGTAATGTGTCACTGGTTTGTTAACTCTGACGGTGAGCACCAGCACATGCTGTGTGATAACAATGGGGAGGTCAAAGATAAAACATTCAATAGAGACGTGTTTCCTCGAGCAGGCCGTTCCTCGTCGAATCAGGAGACAGAGAGGAAGAGAGGACAACAAACAGGCATTCGCATGAACACGTGGCACAATCCAGAAACACAGAACTCATATTACAGCCTGTGCATAGGAAGAATAAAAGCACTTATGGTATCTGCAAACATCAAGCAGGGCTGGGGAAATAAATCGATGCATCGTGAATCCAGAAGTGATTCCGCATCCATTCTGAGATCTTCCGAATCCTTTCTCGAGTCGATTCTGAGATTAGTTTAAAACACTGCATGCTTTATAAACCACTGTACACCGCTCTTCTCCAAATCCTTACACACTCGAACATAAAATAACCATTCATTCAATTCAAAAAGGTTAAAGTGAATTAGACACGTGTGTTCACAGTGGGCTGTGTTTATATTAAAATCATTCTGAGCCGAGGTGAAATTACAGACTCTTCAGCTCTTCTTCATCAAATCTAGAGTAGAGCGCCATCTGCTGTTCCGGAGAGAATCACATGCATTCAGAAGATCTCAGAATCCTCATTGATTTATGGCCCTAATGCTGGCTCACGCCGGAGGGAGATGTGCCCGAGCCGACCGTCTCTGCTCACAGGAAGCACAGCACATCTGTGGAGCACTATCTGTGCAGCAGCACGAAGGCCTCCAGCCGCTCGGGGATGTTCCCGTGGTACACCAGGCCGTGTCTGATGATGGAGCGCGCCGCCAGACACTGCAGCGTGGTGTGGTTGATGGGCTGGATCAGGTTCTTGGCCAGCTCCTTCTGGTCCAGCAGGTCGCAGGCCGTCTGTTTGAGGGAGTTGGTGCTGTCGAAGTGTGTGCCGCAGGAGATCAGCAGCTTCATGATGTCGGGGTGGTTGTTGGACGCAGCCACATGCAGAGGGCTGTTGTCATCCTGGTCTCTGCAGTTCACATCAGCACCACACTCCAGCAGGATAGATGTGACCTGGAAGGAGGGGAACTTGCAGACGGGGTAGCGGCCCACACAGGTGGTGTTCCTGTCCACGGCCAGGTGCAGCGGACTGAAGCCGTTCTTCCCACAGGCCTGCAGCTTCAGGAACCTGTAGATGGTCTCTTTCTTGAAGTGGTCCTGCTCCACAGTGCACGGCACTTTCTCCAGCAGACAGATGAGGTGCAGGATGATGGACAGCACCTGTGGATCACAACGGTTAGGAACAGTGTGAGCCCAGCACTTTTCACATTGCAGATGGTGTCAGAGCAGCTTGTTAAACTGAGAAACAGAGATGCAGGATTAATCACATGTGATGGTCATCCGTGTCTCGTCAGTAAAGCTGGTTCTGTGATTAGCAGTAAATGGCCATCACCTGCTTTCAAATGTAGCGGCACTTAATATAAATTAAAATTTAGATTTTCAAATATTGTCCTCCTAACAAACCAGACATCAATGGAGAGATGATTTATTCAGCTTTCAGATAATGAATATATCTCAATAAAAAAAAACCTGACCCTTCTGAATGGTTTTATGCTCCAGGGTCACATTTTGCAACAATAGATGGTTTAAAGTGTTCCTCAAGCAATCCTGGGTACTGTCGTCTATTTATTTAAGGCTCAGACTGATTTTTTGTGCATTGTGTCGTCCTGACCAAACCAGTTCCAGATTGAAAAAGAAGCTCCTCGTTGAGCGATAAACTCCTCAGTTTCACGTTTGCCTTCGCTCTGCACGCTCGCACACGGAGCTAGACTTCATTATCGCTGGAAGACTAAAGGTAAAGAAATATTCGGATCTAATGTAAATGTCCAAAGCTTTGAAAAACATTTTAAAAAAAGGTAAACCTCACATTTCAGCCTTTAAATAAATTAAAAGATAAAATTCGAAATGATAATTACTTAATAAATAATTCTAGATAACTTATCTGAATTCTTTAATTGTGTAGAATCCACATAAGCTTGTTTTTCATCAACCGGTCAAAATACAGCAGGGCGGGTCAATTCAGTCTGTTTCTGTCCAGACAGTAGCTGGATGTGAATGTAAGTCTGTGTAAATCCACTCTCTGACAGCAGGTGGCGCTGATGGGAAAGATGAACTACAGCTGTTTCCTGTAACCTCCGAGAACAAAACAGTACTGCGATGAAGAACACTTCCTTTAGCTATTACACGGAGCCAAGATGAAAACAAAAAGCCATTGAATCGTTTCTGAAAATAGAAACTACAGAGGTACATTCATATAATTCATTAATTCGTAATTCATTTGATTAATTCTTAGCACTCATCTGTTGCTCTGCGCAGCCGAGACTGAAAACTCTGCTCCGCTCGGACAGGGTTTATTTATCGCCAGCTGTTCAAATCACACTAATGGAATACGGTTTTAATAATTAAAAGAAGAAATGGTAATACTAACTGCAGGGAATTTTATCATGATTTATCGTCAAACTGGTAATTGTTACGTGTGTATTCACGGTATGTGTGTGTGTGTTCACGGTGTGTGTGTGTGTGTGTGTGTGTGTGTTCACGTGTAGGACATGGTGTTAGGCTGATGATACACGGGGAAACTCTCTGAACAATGCTGCGGAGCAGCTTTAATGTTAATGTTGCCGTCAATGGGTGACCAGGTAACACCCCGGTAACACCCCGGTAACACCCCGGTAACACCCCGGTAACACACCGGTAACACACCGGTAACACCCCGGTAACACCCCGGTAACACCCCGGTAACACACAGGGCCCATGACCGATCTTCAGGATCCAGATAGAAATGTATTTTCAGTAAAGAATGTACCCAAGCAACAATCCCTTAAACAGAGTTGCTCGGCAGCATTGCTCAAAAAGTTGCCCTTGTATCATCAGCCTTGATTCAATCCCTCGCCTCAGGCTCATGATACACACAACAACTTTTCAAGTAATGTTGGTGAGCAACTTTGGTTAATGTTGCCATAAATGGGTAACCAGGTCAAAGCAACTAGAAGACAATCCTTGGCTAAAACTAACGTGTCCGGTCTGACCGTATGTGTGAACAGAGACGTTTAGTTTGAATGAATGTTAATGGAGGAGAGGCTTCACTACGATGAATAAACTGCTTTTTAAAGGAAACGGCTTATTTGATGAATTGACGGCCTATCTGCTAAATGTACATTATCTTTTACAATAAAGAATAATTGTAAATTAAAATATTAGTAGCTTACCACAAAAAAATGCTGTTTTTTAAGAGAAGTCAGAGTTTTTGCGTCAGCTGTGATTCAGCTCATGGCACTTCTCCTTCATTCCTATCTGGATCTGAAAGTGTGCTCGAGTGTCACACAACTCTGACTGAAATTCAGTGATAGCAAGGCTGTAATGTGATTGGTTAATAAGGCACACGTGATCCAAGTTAGTTACAGACCCTGTCATGTCCCTAAAGATCATCTCTGACCCAATCTAAAGTATCCAGACAGTCATTTATCACCCATTCTCAGTGAGAAAGTGCCCAAGCAACACTCAAAAAGTTGCCCCATGTGTCATCAGCTTAAGGGATACGTTTAAGTGGAACACTTAAGGACTTGAGGAGAATAGATCACCTTGCTGAGCTGCGCTGGATCGGGGCCGGGCTGCGTCTGCTTGATGGCACGCTCGATCTCCAGCACGCTCTTACTGAGGATCTCCATCAGCTCCTGGAAGGACACGCAGGTCCCCAGCAGACCCTTGGCTCGGTCCTGCAGCATGAAGGAGAAGAGCTCGGCGAAGGACAGCAGGCTGCTGGCCGTCATGGGGCTGAGCGCGTCCAGGTTGCTCTGCTGCATGTCCAGAGCGTACTTCCACAGCTTGATGCAGCGCTCGAAGTTGCCCGAGTCGGCGTACACGGCTCCCCGGTAGCGGATGTAGTAGGACGTGTCGGGGTGCGAGGGCCCGAGGATGCGTTCTCGGATCAGCAGCGCTTGCATGCGCATGTCGTCGGGGTCAGCGATCAGGCCGTCCAGCTCCTCGAAGGAGTTCACCTCCTTGCTGTAATCGTAGGCCGGCTCCAGCTGCTTGGGCTCGTCCTTCAGGAGCCCGTGGTTGGGCTCGCTGTGCCGCAGGTCCATGGCTCTCTTCCAGTACTTCAGCGCTCCCAGCAGGTCTCTCTTCTTATCCACGAACGTGGCCCCCAGCAGCTCCAGAGCGTTGATGCGCTCCGTTCTGCTGGTCTGAGGGTGCTGCGTGAGGAAATCCACGATGTTGGTGTGTCCCGTCACGCTGGCGGAGAGCAGCGGCGTCATCCCGTATCCGTCCTTCTCCATGCTGGAGCCGTACTTCAGGAGCATCTTCATGATCTCCAAGCTCCCGGACTCAGCGCAGTCGTGTAGAGCCGTGTTCCCTTCAGGACAGAGAGCACACAGAACACAAGACGTCAGAGATGAAGAGGACAGACACCCGACAGTCACTGAGGATAAACTAAATACAGTCTAACCTAAAATGATTCAGACACCAGATATAAGTTTTACTAGTGGACGCAGGACACTATAGTTCATTTATGTAAGTGAGGATAGCAAGATAAAGATGACTGACATATAACCAATAATTCTTCATACAGTGCAAAACTGATAAACATTTTAAATCAAAAATGATTCAGACACTTCGACCTGATCACGTGTTGCTTAAGTGTTTTTTCTTTAATTGCTAAAATGACCATTTTTACAGCACAGACTGAACTAAATATTATTGGAGCTAAATTAGTTTTATCTATTTGTGTTCTTAATTTTAACAGCTGACAGCTGTTCAACTGAATTCATTACATACCCTTCTATCAAAGTTATCTGACAATACAAGATTAATTTATTCTGACAGTTTAACGTTCTTCTCATATTTTATTACCGTTTTCTAAACTATAGCCAATAAACTGTGATATAATGTGAGAAAGGTGTGTGAATAAATTTTTCTTTGACTGTACATGTATTTGTGCAGCACTAGTGGAACCAAACAGAGGCGTTTAGGATCTGAAATGCTCATTATTTTCACAGTTATGTTATCTGATGACAGAAATGGCAAGCTTGACGTGAATTATTGTCAGCTATCAAACTGAATCAACACTGAACTGATCTGAATAATGACTCTATTGTCGATCTGAACTGAAACCATCGATTCCTCTTGATCTCTGTGAAGCTGCTTTGACCCAATCTGTTTTGTATAAAGCGCAGTAGAAATACATTTCCATGTTGATGTGACTTACACTGGCTGCCAATAGCAAGGTACTGAAGCGTGTCTACAGGACAAACAATGGCTCTGCTCGCTCTAGAACTGACCTCCAGAACGCCTCGGGTTCATCCCAAAGAAGCACAAAGTCTCTCTCACAGACCCTTTCTTCTTCCATCATCTAGCACAGGGGTTGGCAACCTACGGCACGCGTGCCAACAGTGGCACGCAGAGGGATAATCGCTGGCACGCAAGCAATAAGGAAAACTGTATAATGACGAACAGTTTGATGTAATAACTTCTCATAGTCACACAGCCTGTTAGGAGCTACAAATACTATTAAAGTGTGAGAATTAACTTGCATGGATGCACGTGCAAACACTGCACATACTAGGTGCTTCAGATCAAAGCCTCGGTCTAACAGCACTCGTCAATGTCAAAATGACTGAGATGGCCAATCAGATCAAAGTAGGCGGGGTTTACTGTTCACAGAAGCAGAGCGCGAAGCGTCAGTTTAACGTTAAAGAGAGTGAGGTAAGATGAAGCTGCAAATCAATTAACATTAGTCAACTTTTAATAATACGTTTTACCATAGAAATGTTAAATGACCTAAAGCTATATCCAGTGATTAAAAATTTTCTGAAATATGGCCATTTTGAGAGAAAGAAAGTGGGGGGGGGGGTAAATTGTCTCTCTCTGCAGACAATGAAGCGATTTTGCCCCTTTGTTGTTGAGAAATATAATGTAGCGATTCAGTATCGATTAATAAAAGTAGCATGACAACACTCATAGGTTTATGAGCTTCTGAATGCTACTTTTTGCACAGCACGATCTCAGATCTCTGTGTGCGAGTGGTGTGTGTTGTGTGTGTGTCTGTGTGTGCACGTTCATCAATTAAAGCAGTGCATTAACGTTGATTAAACGTTAAAAAAACTTTTTTTTATCGTATAATAAAAAATTGTGTATGTACCGTTTAAATACAGAATTATATCGGGGTGTGGGGGGAGGGGGGGCTGTGCACACTTGGCACAGTGGTTAACCATAAAAATAAAAAATGGCACGTCATGCCGAAAAGGTTGCTGATCCCTGATCTAGCACTTACCTATTCTACTCCATTCCATTCGTTTAGGCCTAATTTATTTATTTTTAAAAACACTTGGCTATGTGCTCGACTAACTGAGATGTCACAGCACTTGTATATTGTTGTTCTTTTGTTTGCTTCTACTTTGTAAGTCGCTCTGGATAAAAGCATCTGTTAAATGTAAATGTATTTACCGGTACACACTGTTCAATGCAGGGAATTAATGCATTTAACCTGCAATTACAAATGCATAAATAATGTTTTGATATATTAATCATAAAACACTGAATGGATACTTTATTAGTGAAACTAAAACCACTAGTAGGTGGCTGTTAATTAGTGAGTCATCGCGATTGAACCGAATCATTTAAACGATTGATTCATTCAGGAACAGAACAGTTCTGTGGCTGTGTTTGGAATTATTTCTGATGGCGAAATGGCACAAACACAGGAAATATATTATTTAAAATGTAAGTCTCTTAATTAACTTCTTGTTTATTGAACATATAAAAAAAAAAATAATTTAATATAATTTATAATCATGGCAAGTTTTGGAGAAAAAGAAAAATGGCACTCTTTGTGTGAAATTGATGAAATATTCTATATGAAGTGGTATATATATATATATAAATGTTCTGTCCTCGTGTCTCTAAATGTCTTTTAACAGACTGAATCCTGCAGTGAAAGGGTCTAGTCTAGACTTCATCACGTCATGAACGTGAGCGCTCTCTAGGTGTGTGCGCAATGGTTTTTGGGAAACACCCGATAAGTATTATCACAGATGATATAAATTGCACATCTCTAGTCTCACCTTTCACACTTTTCCGGTTGACATCGGCTCCTTTCTCCAGCAGGTACTGTGCGATCTCCTTGTGTCCTTTATAACATGATATCATGAGGCAGGTGTGTCCGTGTCTGTTGGCCACCTCCAGATCTGCCTTGTGCTCCACCAGGTATCTGACGATGTCCAGGTGTCCGTCGAAGCAGGCGGCTCTCAGCGGCGTGGAGTTGGTGAGAGTGGTATTGTTCACAGAAGCGCCGTGTCCCAGCAGAGACTGCACGACCTTCAGGTGTCCGGCGGCCGAGGCGGCCCACAGCGGCGGCGCTCCCTCGATGATCTCCCCGTCGAAGTTCACCGATCCTCCCACCTCCACAGGTGCGCAGCAGCACTCGATCAGGTACTCCAGCAGCTCCAGGTGACCGTACCGAGCAGCCATCAGCAGCGGCGTCGCTCCGTTCGTCTTCTCCGCCATCAGCTTCATCACATCGTGATCGCTCTTGTTCTCTAACAGTTTCTGGAGGAGTCTCAGTTTGCCGTCTCGGGCGGCGTTGAAAACAGCCGTTTTTAAATCCATGGCTTAGAGCTGCCCTGCGACTCCGTCCTGTAAACAACAACAAGATCAGACACGTACATCACAAGCTTCAAGTGTAGGGATGTAACGATGCAGCCTGAGAAATCAATAACAATGTGTGACGATCGAGTCGGTTGAGATGTTAAACGAATCGCGTTGGAATTGAGGACGTTTATATGAATGAACAGAAAGTTTAGAAGGTGTTTTCTTTTTATCTTGTTTTGTTTACAGCGGTAACCAAGGAAACAGTGTAGCGCTGCAGTTCCATGAGCGCCTCCTGCTGTCAGAGCGTGCATCTGCGTCTCATTCAGAGCTTCTGCTGTTTCTGTCTCTTACAAACAGAGCTGAGCAGAATCATCACTGCACTCTTTTATCAGCAGCTAAAACTGGGTTGAAGTCATCTCTGTGTGCAGCACAAACACAAATCTCACTGCATTATTACAATGAATGGACAAATTAATGTTTGGAAATGCAAACTGATATTTCCTACTGACACACTACAGCAAAAGATTGAATTAAAACCAGTTTTAGCTGCTGATAATACTAGTGCTCTAATGATTTTGTATTCAGTTGATTTGGGATTTGTTTTAAAATTTCAGTTTAGTTATTTGACATTTCAATTTCACAAAGAAATGTGCAGCATTTTGTCTAAGAAATAATAATAGAGCACCCTTTAATTAATAATTAGTCTTAAATCTCTTTTTTTTTTTTATAAATGTGAGAGAAACACATTGTGAAAGCCCTTCTGTGAATCGTCTGACATCATGAGAAGTGTCACATCCCTATTGAGCTGTTTTTGTGAATGGTGTCTTTCCAAACACACGACTTCACAAGAGCTCAGCTTTTGAGCAATATCCTGACATTCACAAACTAAGAGGACAGTGGAGATATATATTGCACAAGTCATTACAGTTATGGCATTTTGAGCAAGATATTCTTCAGTATCCGCCACTGAAGAAAGAAAGATGAGGCTGAGTAAATGATGACAATTCATCTCGAACTGCTCTTTTAAGGTGTTTCTGTCAGTAAGTGAGCAGTCAAACCAGCAGTCTATTGTATAAACTGCCTCGACTGCTCTAAAAGTCATAAAAAGATCTATTTTGAGTTTGGTTTACTGCTAGTTAGTCAAACCAGTTCTTCTGATCCAGGGTTAGTTATGTTTACGCTCTGATGAGTGAGGATCAGGAGTTCTGTAGTATTTAGTCTTGATCCAGGTGAGTTATGGCTGTTTTATTCCTACAGTATTTACAGCAGACTTTATCACGTGATCAGAAACATGACACTAGCACAGCTTTCTTTATATATAATCTCTTAGCCTACGATAAATTCATTATAATGAATACGGTTTAGAGTCATTATATATACAGATATTAAGCCGATCACTATCAAGTACCCAATTATTATTATTATTAATATTATTATTATTATTATCAGAGCAGTGTTCGCTGTTCGAGGCTGTGTTGACATCCAGCACGGCTCACTCAGAGTCATTACAGGTGTTTTACGGTAGATTTTAACCTCAAACAACACAGTTTGACCGGTATTCTGTCCGGTCACACACAGACCCGTGATGTGGATCATTATCGTGTCGTTTTCTGTCGTTAATCACCGCGTCAGACCGAAGGCCGCACTCACCGCTAGCGCTTGTGTCCGTTAACAGCCGTTTACTCGCGTTGAACGAAGCTCCACAGACACAGACTGCGACGGTAACGCTGCTTTAGCTCATACCGAGTCCAGATATAATATATAACGATAAAAACAGAGCGTCGCTGCGAGTCTTCCCTCCCCCGCTTCCTGTAACATCGAGGTCCTCCTCAGTCAACACACTCAAACGGTGTTTCACGAACTCCAGAGCCTCACGAATCCGACATTATGCTGGTTTTAAGTCCATTTCTCGGTTCTGTGGCTCAGATCTTGACGAACGCTGCTGGTTTCCCCGTCAGTTACAGCGGCCCGAAGATCCCGCCCCATCACGAGTGATTGACAGCCTGGCGGACCAATCACGGCGTCGCTCAAACGTTTTCCATTTAAAGGTAAACGAAGAGTCACGACGCGAGCGCTTTTAATAACGCGGGCGCGTGAGGAGCGAACGGAACGATTCTCGGAGATTGATGAAAGAGTCCGGTGTTTTACTCCTCAGTGAGCCTTGAAAACCCGATTCATAGAAATAAACGAGTGATTAAAGATTAATCTTCCTTAGATTTGCCTGTTGACTGTAATATCGGTGTTCGCTAACAGCGCCCTCTAGAGGCCAGAGAGAACCGGACTGATGCACAATATAATATTGTACAGTGCTGATATTCTGCTCATATTTCTTTTCAAGCACATTTTACCAATTCCATATCACAGCAATCTTAATAACGACTGTTGATTTTGTATTTAATCATAACAAGGGCTGTAAGTATAGGCTAGAGTAATTCCTGGGATTCTATGCCTTTTGTGTCCTCAGTAAAGATCGTGATATTATCATTATTAAATTTTTTATCTTTGTTGTAAAAAAAAACAAATCGTGAACTTTACGCATTTTTTATTAATGTATAGTTCTAAAAAATGTACAGTATTTTAAACCACCAAATATCAAATTTTTCCTATGATCTCAGCCCCGTGTCTGCCATTTTGATGATTAACACAACACTTAATATGAGGGATTTAAAAAAGAAAATATTTTCCAAGTATTAAATAAATTTTAAAAAACAAACACAGATTTTTAGCTTGTCCACCCTGTTATATTCGACTACTGGCCCTTTAAGTGAAAAAAGGGAATTTATATCTTACTAAACAGCTGACATCATTTCCTTAAAGGGAAAGATGAATGAGACACTAAAAAAAAAATCTAATTCTTTGACAAATCTCCTGTTACAGCTGATTTTAGGTCAAAATGTCCTCCCTGTTAAAGTCAAAAGGCTGGACACATTAATGTACATTGAGATCGTGACAGTAACTGATGTTTAAGTTGAAGAAGTGGTGTATTTAAGCTTTTTAAAATGTTAAATATGAAAGTTTACATATTCATAAATATTTAAAATCATTCTTCATTTGTCCCTAACAGGGTGGACATTTTTGGTCCTCCTTCTCATTTAATTTGCTCATAATTGCTTGATTTTATATACATAAGGTTTTATATACCATATATTTATATGCCAAAATTATTTTGACGTTTTACAGCTCACTATTATGATTACACAATAATTAATTTAAATTGTTACTATTATGTTTTTTTTTTTTTTTTAAGTGTTCTGATGTCCAAAAGGCACAGAATCCCAGGAATGAACCAAAATATTTCTTACTCAGGTGTGCATAATTAAGTAGGATTTCTTTTACAGGTAAAATACACCAAAAAAGAGATTTAACTCACTCAATTTTTCTCCTTACTACTTGTTTTGTGCATGCTTTGCCAGTGTTGCGTGTAATCAAAATCACGCCAGTAAAGTACTTCAAAAGAAAATGGATTTATTATGCATCATTGATTTCACGTTTCTGCTTTATTTTTCTTACAACTGTGGGAACTGTACAAAGAAAACATTTGCTTTCATGCTAAATTCAAATGAATTTTAGTTTTCTCTTCTTGGATCATAAAATAAATTATACTTGATAAGATGTGCACTTGACAAGGACTTAGTTTTATGAAGAAGAGTCTTTGAGAAGTTCCTCCTGACATTTATTAACCAATTCAAACAAGAAATCAATGCACCGCTAAAATAAAAGAAAAAAAAGAAACACCTAATAAAAATAAAAACACACCAATTACACCAATGACATGAAAATAAAAAGACGACTAGGAAACATTTGCAAGGATTCCTGTTTTGAACAACATAAAGCCCTCTCAGATTCAGACATGAAGATTGAACGGGTGAACGAAGTCTCGAGTGACGATGATGATGATGATATTACAATCAGACGAGTGTCAAGCAGGTCTACAGTGTCTGTACATCCTTTAACATTCACATACATGTAAAGAGTCAACACACAGCCACCAAATAAATAAAGCAGTGCTGAAATATTCTGCTGGATATGAGCTGAGGATCACACACAAGACTACGGAAAACAAGCTTGAGGAGTTTGTTTAAATAACTCATATTTGTATAAAAGCCCGGTGTGAGGAGTAGTTAGGACCCCATGCGTGTTGTAGTGGTTTTCTTGTCTGAGAAGAAGCTCCTGAGAAGAACCACCTGACTGATGCTGACCACCAGGAGGATGAAGGCCTCTCCGATGGACCAGAAGGCCACTCTGGTGTTCAGATCCTCGGCTCGACTGCGGCCCTGAGCCTCTCGCAGACGGAAGTGTGTCTGATAGTCGATCACAGACTTCAGCGCCTCGTGAATGGACACGCAGGCGGACTCCATCTGAAACACAGCAGCAGCATCAGACACCGTCTCAGCAGCTGCTGCGTACTTAAAGATGACTCACAGAATCATTAGAGCACTAGTATTATCAACAACTAAAACTGGTCTGAAGTCAGTTGTTTCTATCTTTTGCAATTAATGGCCAAATGAATGTTTGGAAATGTAAACTGATATTTCCTACTGACACACTACAGCAAAAGATAGAAATAACTGACTTAAAACCAGTTTTAGCTGCTGATAATAATGTTTTTGGCATTCAATAACACATGCTAAATAAATGTTCCTCTGCCAGATGATGACTGAAAGCACAGATCTGATCAGAATAATCCAGTGAAGGTAACTCATCACCTGTGTTAAAGCCGTCACTCGGTTCTCGCTCGGGAAAAGCGGAGGGTCATCGCCGACTTGAAAGTCGAAGTACACGGTCTTGTGTGTGAAGGTGGAGAACTCGTTGCTGAAGCAGAACTTGAACGTGCCGTTTCTGGAGGCGGTGAAGGTGAAGCTGTCATACTGCTTCTTCATCTCTTTATAGAGGACCGTCCCGTCCGGATCCTCCAGACGACAGTCCACATCATAGTGACCCCCAGTGACCACCTGCAGAGAGACACAGACGACGCATCACACCACACACTCACATCTCCTGAAGGAAGACGTTATAAGACCACAATAAACTCTTACTAAGATGTTTGTTCAATAACAAGATCACTTCTACCTCTATTACTATTAGTATTCTTTAATATTGGTAATTTAAACACACTGATCTCTGCCACTCCAGTGACTCCAGAGCAGCTGTAGCACCATCATCTCAGAATCAGAATCACTGCTCTAACTCTATGCAGTCGTCGCTCTATTGTAACTCTATGCCGTCACACTGCTCTAACTCTATGCCGTCGTCGCTCTGCTCTAACTCTATGCCGTCGTCGCTCGGCTCTAACTCTATGCCGCCTTCGCTCGGCTCTAACTCTATGCCGTCGTCGCTCTGCTCTAACTCTATGCCGTCGTCGCTCTGCTCTAACTATGCCGTCGTCGCTCGGCTCTAACTCTATGCCGCCTTCGCTCGGCTCTAACTCTATGCCGTCGTCGCTCTGCTCTAACTCTATGCCGTCGTCGCTCTGCTCTAACTCTATGCCGTCGTCGCTCTGCTCTAACTATGCCGTCGTCGCTCGGCTCTAACTCTATGCCGCCTTCGCTCGGCTCTAACTCTATGCCGTCGTCGCTCTGCTCTAACTCTATGCCGTCGTCGCTCTGCTCTAACTCTATGCCGTCGTCGCTCTGCTCTAACTCTATGCCGTCGTCGCTCTGCTCTAACTCTATGCCGTCGTCGATCGGCTCTAACTCTATGCAGTCGTCGCTCTGCTCTAACTCTATGCAGTCGTCACTCTGCTCTAACTCTATGCAGTCGTCGCTCTGCTCTAACTCTATGCCGTCACACTGATCTAACTCTATGCAGTCGTCGCTCTGCTCTAACTCTATGCAGTCGTCGCTCTGCTCTAACTCTATGCAGTCGTCGCTCTGCTCTAACTCTATGCAGTCGTCGCTCTGCTCTAACTCTATGCAGTCGTCGCTCTGCTCTAACTCTATGCCATCGTCGCTCGGCTCTAACTCTATGCAGTCGTCGCTCTGCTCTAACTCTATGCCATCGTCGCTCGGCTCTAACTCTATGCCGCCACACTGATCTAACTCTATGCAGTCGTCGCTCTGCTCTAACTCTATGCAGTCGTCGCTCTGCTCTAAATCTACGCCGTCACACTGATCTAACTCTATGCAGTCGTCGCTCTGCTCTAACTCTATGCAGTCGTCGCTCTGCTCTAAATCTACGCCGTCACACTGATCTAACGCTATACCATCGTCGCTCGGCTCTAACTCTATGCAGTCGTCGCTCTGCTCTCACTCTATGCAGTCGTCGCTCTGCTCTCACTCTATGCAGTCGTCGCTCTGCTCTCACTCTATGCAGTCGTCGCTCTGCTCTCACTCTATGCAGTCGTCGCTCGGCTCTAACTCTATGCCGTCGTCGCTCGGCTCTAACTCTATGCCGTCTTCGCTCGGCTCTAACTCTATGCCGTCTTCGCTCGGCTCTAACTCTATGCCGTCGTCGCTCGGCTCTAACTCTATGCCGTCTTCGCTCGGCTCTAACTCTATGCAGTCGTCGCTCTGCTCTAAATCTACGCCGTCACACTGATCTAACTCTATGCAGTCGTCGCTCTGCTCTAACTCTATGCAGTCGTCGCTCTGCTCTAAATCTACGCCGTCACACTGATCTAACGCTATACCATCGTCGCTCGGCTCTAACTCTATGCCGCCGTCGCTCTGCTCTAACTCTATGCCGTCTTCGCTCGGCTCTAACTCTATGCCGTCTTCGCTCGGCTCTAACTCTATGCCGTCTTCGCTCGGCTCTAACTCTATGCCGTCGTCGCTCTGCTCTAACTCTATGCCGTCGTCGCTCTGCTCTAACTCTATGCCGTCGTCGCTCTGCTCTAACTCTGCCATCGTCGCTCGGCTCTAACTCTATGCAGTCGTCGCTCTGCTCTAACTCTATGCCGTCACATTGATCTAACTCTATGCAGTCGTCGCTTGGCTCTAACTCTATGCAGTCGTCACTCTGCTCTAACTCTATGCAGTCGTCGCTCTGCTCTAACTCTATGCAGTCGTCGCTCTGCTCTAACTCTATGCCACCGTCGCTCGGCTCTAACTCTATGCCACCGTCGCTCGGCTCTAACTCTATGCAGTCGTCGCTCTGCTCTAACTCTATGCCGTCACATTGATCTAACTCTATGCAGTCGTCTCTTGGCTCTAACTCTATGCAGTCGTCACTCTGCTCTAACTCTATGCAGTCGTCGCTCTGCTCTAACTCTATGCCGTCACACTGATCTAACTCTATGCAGTCGTCGCTCTGCTCTAACTCTATGCAGTCGTCGCTCTGCTCTAACTCTATGCCGTCACACTGATCTAACTCTATGCAGTCGTCGCTCGGCTCTAACTCTATGCAGTTGTCGCTCTGCTCTAACTCTATGCAGTTGTCGCTCTGCTCTAACTCTATGCCGCCACACAGATCTAACGCTATACCATCTTCGCTCGGCTCTAACTCTATGCAGTCGTCGCTCTGCTCTCACTCTATGCAGTCGTCGCTCTGCTCTCACTCTATGCCGTCGTCGCTCTGCTCTAACTCTATGCCGTCGTCGCTCTGCTCTCACTCTATGCAGTCGTCGCTCGGCTCTAACTCTATGCCGTCGTCGCTCTGCTCTAACTCTATGCCGTCGTCGCTCTGCTCTAACTCTATGCCGTCGTCGCTCTGCTCTAACTCTATGCCGTCACACTGATCTAACTCTATGCAGTCGTCGCTCTGCTCTAACTCTATGCCGTCACACTGATCTAACTCTATGCAGTCGTCGCTCGGATCTAACTCTATGCAGTCGTCGCTCTGCTCTAACTCGATGCCGTCACACTGATCTAACTCTATGCAGTCGTCGCTCTGCTCTAACTCTATGCCGTCACACTGATCTAACTCTATGCCGTCGCTCTGTGTACCTGGAACTCCAGTGTGCACTTGGTGCCGATGGTGATGTCCTCATAGAAGCACTGCTTGGCGTTGTCTGGCAGCTCGAAGGTGAGTTCTGACGCGCGGATCCAGCCGAACATAAGCGGCGCACACAGCAGCAGAAACCAGGCCATGTTCTCCCTCAGGTCCGCTGAACCACCACTGCACAGAGCTGCGAGGAGACACAGATTCCTGTCAGAAACAGCAGCTCCACAGCCAGCGTTCAGAGATTATGATTATATATGCAGCAGATCAATATGAGGAGCGGCGAACGCGGATGTGGATCAAGCGGCGGTTACGCGACACGAGCTCGCGCTCAGCGCGTTCAAACACCTCCGTGAGCGTAAATATTACAATATAGATCAATGTGCTGTTCTAAATCATCAGCTTTACAGCGAATAACAATGGATAGTGATGACTGCGGCTTACCTCGAAAGAGAACCGGAAGCAGGAACTTGTTTGACGCCTTTCACTGCACGTACGTGCGTGACTACGTCACTGTGGCTTTTCCGAAGTCTTATGCTACGTCTACAATTAATCCGGATAGATTTAAAACGGCGTTTTCGTTTTAAAACGGTCTTCGTCCACACTAGAATTTACCAAAAGTGTCTCCACACAAAAACATCAGAAAACGTTACATTCGTTTTCTGCGCATGCGTAAAGCCTATACACGGAGCAGACATGAGACGTTTTCATGCAGTTTTTCTGATTTTGTTTATCTTATTTACGGAAAGAGCTCACCATTCACTGACGTGTCTAGATGGAACACACTCACGATTGTGTGTCTGATTTAAAACACACTGCCTTCATGTGATATGAAGAGTGTACAAGTAACACATCTGTATCAATAGTAGGAAAGTGCATAGCACATTTCGGGAAGTCGTGGCCTAATGGTTAGAGAGTCGGACTCCCAATCGAAAGGTTGTGAGTTCGAGTCCCGGGCTGGCAGGAATTGTGGTTGGGGGGAGTGCATGTACAGTTCTCTCTCCACCTTCAATACCACGACTTAGGTGCCCTTGAGCAAGGCATCGAACCCCCAACTGCTCCCCGGGCGCCGCAGCATAAATGGCTGCCCACTGCTCCGGGTGTATGCTCACAGTGTGTGTGTGTGTGTTCACTGCTCTGTGTGTGTGCACTTCGGATGGGTTAAATGCAGAGCACAAATTCTGAGTATGGGTCACCATACTTGGCTGAATGTCACTTCACTCACTTCACTCACTCACATAACGTGCACAATACCTGTATAAGCACTGATATCTATTGATATAATAGGCGTCACATGACTAAACTTGTGTAATCGTTTTCAAAAGCCTGTTTTCCTTAAAATCGCCCTCTCAGTGTGGACAGAAGGCCAAAACGGAGAGAAAATTATGCGTTTCTCACGAAAACATTTGTGTGGACAGGGTTGGGCAAAGATATATCAAAATGTATTTTAAAATAAACTACTATACTAAACAAACTACTTATTTTTGTATTTTAAAAATACTAAGAAATACTTTTATTTAGGGAACATGAAATTCTTCGCAAACCTTCCATCAGTTGCTCTATCTGATCTGTTCCTTCACCATTAAACTAACTCTGATGAAGTGAACAATGTTTGATAGCATCTGTTTGATAGCATCGGCTTTTCTCTGCCAGAGTCATGCAATACATCTCACATAATACAACCAGTTAACAGATCAAATGTTCACATATCCCTGTGATCTACCAGATGACGGTTAGTTTTAAAGTAACCAACAGTTGTAATGTTCAATAGTTTGCAAATGACTCATGATTGTATCCTAATTTAGTTTCTTGGTGTTTGGTAACGAAGGGCCTACTTTGCATCAGCAATACTGACTCAATGTCAAACAAGTCATTCATAAGAAGACAACTGATGGCACCTGTGTTCATACCAACACGTTTCTAACTAATTCATCATCTGAATGTTAATCATAAATATAATATGTGTCAGGTATGCAATGGCATACAAAATCATGATCCTACTAAACAGCTACTTCAATTAGGGTACAATATTCAGCAATCAAACATTTATTTATCAATCACTGGACACCTATTTGGAAGTTGAAAACAAACATATTTGCTTTTCAACAGTTATTCAATAATCAATATGTTTTGTTTTTAAATGTACCCGGAAACATAATCAGAAATTATACAGAAGGAGTATTAACCCAGCACCAAACACTGAATCTACTGAGAGCCATAGAAGTATAGAGGACACACACACAAACACACATTAATAGTGTAGAAAGAACATTTACTTATAATCCAAAAGAATACTAAAGAGCAGCTATTCCAAAACATTAGAAACGTTGTAACCGAAACAGCCAAACTTATGGGTAAATGTGTGTGTGTGTGTGCTGATCTGAGGACCTCAGGTGTGTCAGTGCAGGGGTCTGAGAGATGATCAGACCAGCAGAGAGCAGTATTCAGCAGCTCTGTGTAGTGATGATGATGATGATGATGATGATGACGTGGCATCTGAGCCACACCCTTCCTTCCCCTCCACAGACAGCATGGCCTCAGTAAATCACACAGAGCACTACAGTGAGGACGATTCCTGCAGGTCTCAGTGCTTCAGGCCTTGGTACATTCACAGTTTCTGGGTTGATGTTTGTGTGCTGTTTGTTTTTCTGTTGACATTGTTGAAATATATATATATATTAACCCCTTTTAGACTTTATTCATTCAGAAACTCTATTCATTTACTAACTGCTTGTTTTCTTAAAAAAAAAAAACACTAGCTTCTATATTCATTTTGTATTCTCTGTCTGTTTTTTAAATGTATTTATTATATAATTAAAACCTAAACCTTGCTACATGAACTGTGCTACGCTAACAGCAGTTATTTTTCGTAGTTTGTTGAGTTTAAGTAACCAAATACAAACAATATTATGTCTGATGGGTGTTGACAAATAAAACAGTTTCATGGCACTCTACTAAAATACAGGGGAAAAAAGAAAGAAAAGGGGGAACAAATCAATAATTAAACCACACTGCATCGTCAGTGTGGGTGTTGTATTGGACAATTAACATCAGGCTATATGAAAAACAAGCTCCAATGGAGTTAGCAAGGTCTTTGGCCGGCGAATGAGGAGATCTGTGTTTTGTCCGCATCTGAGGAAAGTGCAGCGCATTATATGCTATCATCACCTTTTACAGGTTAGGATATAACGTTTATTTTTTTCTGTTTTTTTTTTTCTTCTGTTTAATACACTTGGCCAAAATCTCATGATATAAACGATTACGCACTTATGCACAGGCAATTTTAAATGTACAAAAGTATATTGGCTAGATGGCAAAAAAAACTACTTCTCCAGTCTTCAAACACACAAAAACAATAGCCTTTACAGAAATAGTGTTTGAGTAAAGAAATGCTGTACACTCAAAAAAATGACTCTTTAAACTTACTTAAGTCAATTATGGACAGTGGTTCCACACAACCAAATTGTGTTTTGATAACATTAATGGAATTTGTTGAATCTATGCAAACTCCTTGTGTTGTGACAACACAACTGAATGAGGTAGAATCTATGTGAAATAGTAATGTCCAACCAAAGCAATTTATTCAGTTTGCTTCAACTTAAACCGGTTAACTTAACTGAACATGTTTTGGTTTATTACAAACTAGCCAATTTTGTTTCACTCTATCAACATAAGGAGGTTTGTTTCAAATTACTCATTTCAATTATGGACAGTGGTTCCACACAATTAGTTCTAGTTACTTTAACTAAATATTTTCTATTTAAAGTTACTCACTTCAACAAAGCATTTTTTGTGTGATTTGTCTTGTAATGAGTCAAAAGACAAGATGTCACAAATGATCAAAGTGTATTTGTTCAACAAGCAATAAATAATTACACACAGTTACAGTAAATACAGTTTAAACCACATTACAGAATTACAAAACAATTACACAAAATATCAAACTACTCAATTTCTACTTGACATTCATGGGTAACCAATCAAAGCTTATTCCAGGAACAGGAACTGGCTCCAGAAATAACTTCTTCAGTCCTCCAAATGTGTACCTGAGTTCAGGAGGGTTGCTCCAGTTCAGTCCATATATCAGTCCCAGAAACATGGTTTTGCAGACTGTAAACTGCTAGGTCCTGAAGAACTTTATCCTTTAAAACTCCAACTTCTGCTGGACTGTCTTCAATGATGCAGCTTCAAATAGATTCCCACGAGTCTTCTGGATCACCTCCTGATTGCTGCCAACGTCTGTATCCTAGAATTATTTAAAAGGATGGAGAACTCAAATTCTTGTGTATTAACTTTAACAAATCATTTATTAACCTTGAACTCACCATGTACTCCATACTGCTAGGGTCTTCATTTGGATACTTAAATTTCATTAGTCTGAAGATGAAAACAACTAAATTTAGCCTTTGTTTTTTTTTTCTTAAATTACATGAAAAAAAAAGTCAGTCATGCATCTCCTTATGGGAAATACAGGCAAGCAGAAAATGGTACACACATCTGGACCCTGCACGGTAAGCAACAGATCTGGAATGTTCCCAGACCCAGAAACATAGTAAAGACATTAGTAAAACAGTCATGTGACATCAGTGGTTTAACCACAATTTTACAAAGCTACAAGAATACTTTTTTGTGCAAACAAAACCAAAACAGCGACTTTATTCAACAATTCTTCTCCAAATCGCATCTTCCACCATTATCAACAGCACGTAAATAATGCATGCGCTGAGCCTTGATTACACGCAGAGGAAAGCAATGTTCATGCCTCTTGTTACTCTCCATAATGGCGGCATATGTGATTTGGAGAAGAATTGTTGAATAAAATCGCTATTTTTGTTTTCTTTGCACAAAAACGTATTCTTGTAGCTTTGTAAAAGTGTGGTTGAAGCATTGATGTCACATGAACTGTTTTACTGATGTCCTTACTATGACTCTGGGAACATTTCAGTTGCATTGCTGTTATGTCCCTCCACTACCTGTGGTGGCTCTGTTTTCCTCTATTAATTGTTTGGCTATGTGGCAATATGTATTCATGTGTTATTGTGTGCAGGTGTGATTTGTAACGAGTGGGTGGAGAGACACCCTTTAAAAGCAGAGGCACTCCATGGAGAGAGGGAGATGACTTGGGTTCGAGGCAGCCACCATGCTTGTTGATCTTCCTGCAAACTATGTTTCATTGTAGTTAATCTTCCTTTTGTTTTGGGTTTTGGCAATTGTCTAATAAATACCCTAGATAAATGAGTCCAACTGACTTTGTAGTCACTTTATGTTATGATCAGTCTGCCTGACTATAACATATGGGGGCTCGTCCGGGATCCTCATGACTGCGTAGCTGGTCATATGGGAGTCGCTAAAACACTAAACCGTGTTAGTCAACATTTTTACTGGCCAGGGTTGAAGCGGGATGTAGCTAATTTTTGTAAAACTTGTAAGGTCTGCCAGGTGGTTGGCAAACCCAACCAGAAAATCCCTCCTGCTCCTCTATATCCCATTCCTGTGTTGGCTCCACCATTTGATCATGTCATTGTTGATATTGTTGGTCCACTTGTGCGTTCCACGAGTGGATATCAATATCTGTTAACAATGATGTGTGCAGCTACTCGTTTTCCGGAGGCTATTCCTCTGCGAAAAATTTCTGCCAAGGTGGTCTTAAAGGAGTTGTTAAAGTTTTTCTCTGTGTTTGGTCTGCCAAAGATCATTCAGACTGATCGTGGATCGAATTTCATGTCTCGTGTGTTCACCCGTGTTTTGAAACAGCTTAGCATACAACATAATGTTTCCAGTGCCTATCATCCGGAAAGCCAGGGGGCGCTGGAACGCTATCATCAAACGTTGAAGAGCATGTTGCGTGCATATTGCCTTGAGACTGGTAAGGATTGGGCATATGCAGTTCCCTGGCTGCTGTTTGCCTGTAGAGAGGTGAGACAGGAGTCACTTGGATTTAGTCCTGCTGATCTTGTTTTTGCACATACCCCACGAGGTCCATTGGCTGTATTAAAAGATCAGTTTTTAAATGAACTTCCTGCAAAAGACATTCTGAGTTATGTGTTACATTCACGTTCTCGTTTACACCGAGCCCGTGAGTTAGCCCATGAAAATATTGAGAGAGCACAAGACAAGATGAAAATTTGGTATGATCGTAAGACCACAGATCGACATTTTGAGGTGGGTGATAAAGTACTTATGTTACTCCCCATTCCTGGATCTGCTCTACAAGCTCGTTTTAGTGGTCCATATCTGGTAATGCATAAAGTTTCTGACCGCGATTATGTAATAGCCACTCCAGATCGACGGCAGCAGAAGCGCCTGTGTCACATTAATATGTTGAAGCCTTATTTTGAGCGTGCTTCTGTTTGCCTAGGTTCATCTCCAGCTGAGCTGGGGTCGGATTTGTCGAGGCCTATGAGTGATAAGTCCATGCTGTTGTCTGTTGTGGTGGAAGAGAGTGATGAAACTGAAAGTAATCCATCTCGTGCTCTAATTGAGGGTCGTCTTAACAACACTAAAATGCTCTCAGTTTTAGCTGATCACCTCCCACACCTCACCGATTTTGAGAAGACTGACATTTTGGACGTTGTTCGCCAATTTCCAGAGTTGTTTAATGATGTTCCAAAACAAACTCACCTTATTGAGCATGACATTGATGTGGGAACAACAACACCAATCAAGCAACATCCGTACAGGGTAAACCCTTTGAAACGTGCCGTGTTAAAGAAAGAAGTAGAGTACATGCTTGAAAATAACATTGCGGAACCTAGCAGGAGTCCATGGAGTTCTCCATGTCTATTGGTGGCAAAGCCTGATGGAACGTTTCGGTTTTGTACTGATTATCGGCGTGTTAACGCAGTTACTAGACCTGATTGTTACCCGTTGCCCAGGTTGAATGATTGTATTGATCAGGTGGGTTCTGCAGTTTTTGTTAGCAAGTTTGACTTGCTGAAAGGCTATTGGCAGATTCCCCTCACCAGTCGTGCAAGAGAAATATCTGCATTTGTTACCCCCGACGACTTCCTGAATTATCACGTTATGGCTTTTGGAATGCGCAATGCTCCTGCAACGTTCCAGCGATTAATAAATACAGTGCTGTCTGGCATGTCTGGCTGTGAGGCCTATTTGGACGATGTGGTCCTTTATAGTGCGTCATGGCCAGAACATGTTCAGCAGATCCGAGAGCTATTTTGTCGACTGTCCTCAGCCAATTTGTCTATCAATTTGGCTAAATGCGAGATCGGTAAAGCAACAGTCACTTATTTGGGTAGAGTAGTAGGAGGTGGTCAAGTGCGTGCTTTGGATGCCAAAGTTTCAGCTATTTGTAGTTTTCCTCCTCCTGCTGATCGTCGTGAGTTACGCAGATTTCTTGGTATGGTGGGCTACTACCGAGCGTTTTGCAAGAATTTCTCATCTGTAGTAGCTCCATTGACTAATTTACTTAGTCCAAAGGTGGTATATCAGTGGTCTGACCAGTGTCAAAGTGCCTTTGAAAATGCAAAGGCATTGCTTATTTCAGCTCCTGTGTTGGCTGCACCTGACTTTGCGAACCCTTTCTTTTTAATGGTTGACGCGAGTGATCAAGGTGCTGGCGCTGTTCTCCTCCAAGAAGGAGTGGAGCACGTCCATCACCCCGTTTGCTACTTCTCTAAGAAGTTTAATCAACATCAACGGTGGTACTCCACCATCGAAAAGGAGACACTGGCCCTGGTTCTTGCTGTCCAACACTTTGAAGTATATCTGGGTGCATCAGGTAGAACGATCGTTTATAGTGATCATGACCCCCTGAAGTTCCTAAGCCGGATGAGAAATGCCAATCAACGTCTGATGCGGTGGAGTTTGATCTTGCAGCCTTTTAACATTGAGGTCAAGCATATCCATGGTACTGATAACGTCTTGGCAGATGCCTTATCTAGAGTACCTTAGTCCAGTATTTCTGTTTACCGTTAATTGGTAACGTATGGTCGCATTTTTTTTTTTTAATTATGTTTCTTGTTTATATTTTGATTATGGAGACTGGAGTCACCATTTTGGTGTGGGGGTGTGTTATGTCCCTCCACTACCTGTGGTGGCTCTGTTTTCCTCTATTAATTGTTTGGCTATGTGGCAATATGTATTCATGTGTTATTGTGTGCAGGTGTGATTTGTAACGAGTGGGTGGAGAGACACCCTTTAAAAGCAGAGGCACTCCATGGAGAGAGGGAGATGACTTGGGTTCCAGGCAGCCACCATGCTTGTTGATCTTCCTGCAAATTATGTTTCATTGTAGTTAATCTTCCTTTTGTTTTGGGTTTTGGCAATTGTCTAATAAATACCCTAGATAAATGAGTCCAACTGACTTTGTAGTCACTTTATGTTATGATCAGTCTGCCTGACTATAACAATTGCAGCCTTTATGGAGGTTCAGAAATCTCTCGCATTTTCATAAAAATATTAGGGATGCACCGATTGACCCGCCATCAATCGGAAACCGGACGATTTTTGCTTAAAATACGCTATTGGTAATCGGCTGGTCTTTGGCCTTTTTTTCGGCCGATTTTTCCGGAAGTGCGTCCGTGTGCTCAGACTACATCTACATGAGGGTGAGTAATTAATAGGGCTGTCACTTTTGTGAAAAAAAAATCATTTTCGATTTTTAAGACATAAGTGTTCATTGAGTCGATTGTAAAATCGATTTTCCATGTCAAAAAAAAAAAGACGTTTTCTTTTTCAACGTCAAATAACAGACGACCGTAAAGAGAGTGCTGAAAATGCACAAGGCAGCAATATTTCTTATTTATTGGCATGAAGTTTCGTGCAGAATAACAAACAGCAAAAAAATATATGTGCAGAGGGGACGGCTGCCATGACAAAAGAAAAACATCAGTGCAGGCTTCAACCCGGCTGCATTTATGATTTAGGCAATTCAAAAATCTCCAAGATTATTTTAAATAATGATTCAATCCATTTCAAACAACTGTTCAAAAAAATTTAACTTTAAATGGACTTGAGAACAGGCCATGTGTCCAGAGCAGAGTGTTTTTTATTCACTGTATGTCCAGCTGTTGAGAAGACGCGCTCCGACCGCACTGATGTCCCAGGGACACTCAGGTACAGCTGCGCAATTCTCCACCACAGAAGCCGGTCACTGTCAGCTTGCTATATCAGAACTCACAATCTCCTGTAACTAGAAGCGCGAATGAGGCGAATGAGACCTCCAGACGCTCTATTCGCGTTTGGTGTGAACCGAGCGCCAACCTCCCGCTCTCTCTCGTGAGGCCAACAAGGATGTGACTAAAACTGCAATTCATCGACTGGCCGCTTGAGGCTGGCTGCAAAAGGGAGTCAGTCCCATAGACTCCCCATGTTAAAATGCCCAACTTTACAGCAGGAAAAAACATGTTTACAGCCTGGTTCAAAAAATGATTTTGGTCTAAATAGCTCATTTTGCCCTTCATGACAACTGTGAGGGGGGTGAATTTTTTTATAACTCATCCGTTTAAATTATATTAAGACTTAAAGTTCTGCATAATTAAGGGCGTGGCCACTTGAGTGACAGGGAGATTGCCGCTGCTGACACTGCCGTCGCGCTAGGTGGGCGTGGCTACAGCAACTAGCTCCCGCCTTTTTGCCCATTTTTGATTGTCCGGGAGAGTCGCGCAGTGACGCGCTGCCAAGATGGCGACGGCCCGCTCTACACACTTTAGGCTTCAAAACATCTCGGTTACGTATGTAACCTTGGTTCCCTGAATAGGGAACGAGATGCTGCGGTGACGTCACCACGTATGGGAACACCTTCGGTGTGACGAATGTCTGAAGCCCTATACCATCCCGCCAATCCTATTGGCCAAATAGAGCGTGGCACCGCCCAGCATGCGTAGGCATATATATACCTGGTGCCGCGCGCCATTTACCTCAAATTTATTGACGAAGAAGAGAAGAAAGCTATCAAGGTATGGCACGGCCAGAACCGCAGCATCTCGTAGTATCTCGGTTACATAGTAACCGAGATGTTCCCTTTCATAGGTCACTTCGATGCTGCGGTGACGTCACCACGTATGGGAACGCTATGCCATCAAGCCTGACGTACCTGATAGCTTGGATCCAAGGAAGCATCTGCTCAAGCGGAGAGAACCCGGGAGCCAGGAGCCATCCTCACATCCAGACTGTAAGACCTGATAAAATTGCTCGGTGAGGACCAGCCTGCCGCAGCACAGATATCATCCATAGAAGATCCACTGAGAAAGGCTTGAGAAGAAGCCACTGCTCTCGTGGAATGACCTTTTACTCCTAAGGGCGAAGCGAGCCCGCGCGCCTCATAGGCCAAGGAAATAGCCTCCACCAGCCAATGGGACATGTGCTGTTTCGTAACTGCATGGCCTTTATTCTTATGTCCAAAACAGACAAACAGCTGGTTAGACTCACGCCATGGGGCAGTACGATCCACATAAGTCTTTAACGCTCTCACAGGGCAAAGACTTAGATCTCCAGACTCTGCCGCAGCAGGAGAAAAAGCCTCCAGGACCACCTGCTGAAAATGAAAAGGATTAGACGCGACCTTAGGAACATAATTAGGCCTAGGTCGCAAAAACACTTTCACAGAGCCTGGTGCAAACTCCATGCACGAGGGTGAGACAGAGAGAACCCGTAAAACCTTAACTCTCTTAAGGGAGGATAAAGCCATGAGAAGAACTGTTTTCAGAGTCAGGAGCTTATCCGATACAGTTTCCAGGGGCTCAAACGGATGCCCTGACAAACCCAGTAACACAATGGATAAATCCCATGAAGGAACTCGCACAGGGCGGAAAGGTCTCAACTGTCGCACACCCTGTATAAAGCGAGAAACCAGTGGATGACGACCCACTGAAACACCACCTATATGCTCATGGTGAGCTGAGATAGCTGCCACATAAACCTTCAGGGTGGCTGGTGTCAATCCATCCGAAAAACGGTCCTGAAGAAACTCCAGTACTGAAGCCACAGGGCAGTAAACTGGATCCACATCATGAGTTTCACACCATGTCATAAACAGTTTCCACTTGAAAGCATATAAGCGTCTCGTAGAAACTGCTCTAGAGTTCAGTATAGTCTCGGTAGTTTCAGCAGAAAGACCGGGACATATCAACTCACTCCACTCAGAGGCCACGCCCACAGGTTCCACAGATCTGGCCTCGGATGCCAGATCTGTCCCTGTGCTTGCGATAATAAATCCCGTCTGAGGGGAATCTCCCACGGAGAGCCCGCTAACAGATTGATGAGATCCGCAAACCACGGCTGTGTGTGCCATCGCGGAGCCACCAGCAGCAGCTGTCCCACTCTGTCCCGCCGTATTCTGCATAATACCGCTGGGATCAGACGAATCGGAGGAAACGCATACAAACTGGTCCTGGGCCAGCTGTGAGCTAGCGCATCCAGACCCAGGGGTGATGGAGGGCATAGGGAGAACCATAGCGGGCAATGCGTAGTCGTGCTCGACGCGAATAAATCCACTTTCGCTTCCCCCGAAAATCTGCCATAGGTGATTCACCGTTTGGGGGTGTAATCTCCATTCCCCTTGTTCCAGAGCCTGTCTGGATAGTAAATCCGCTCCGAAGTTCAGTCGTCCGGGGATGTGAACAGCCCGGATCGACAGAAATCTGTCGTGAGACCAAAGAAGAATACGCCTCGCCAGCCTGCACAAGGGGCGAGAACGCAATCCTCCCTGATGGTTCAGATAAGCCACGACCGCAGTGTTGTCCGTTCTGAGAAGCACATGACGGCCGATCAGTAGACTCGAAAAATACTGGAGAGCCAGAAAAACCGCCAGTAATTCCAATTTGTTTATGTGCCAGCTGCGTTGTGCCGCTGTCCACACTCCGTGGGCTGGGCGCCCATGACAAACAGCTCCCCACCCGGTCAAAGACGCATCTGGACAGTCTCTCGGGAAGCACAAATTCCCAGCCGAACCCCGGTGAGGAGACATTCGGCTGACGTCCATTGTTTTAACGACATCACACACCTCCGCGTCACCGAGATCGTTCGATGCGGAGGACAACGGGGTGAAATATTCTGTCGTTTCGTCCACCACTGAAACGGGCGCATGTAAAGCAAACCCAGATGAATCACGGGAAGCGCCGCCGCCATTAGACCTAACAGTCTGAGGCACAGTCTCACCGTCACTGTGTGACCCGCCCTGAAGTGCTGAACGCATGACGTAATCGACTGAGCGCGCTGGAGAGAAAGCTTTGCTGTCATCGCGCGAGAGTCCAATTCTATTCCCAGAAAAGTAATCCGTTGAGAGGGGACTAACACACTTTTCTGGAAGCTCGTGCGTAAGCCCAGGCTGTGTAAATGATTCAGCACAATATCTCGATGAGAGTGTGCTTGAGTCTGAGATTGCGCTAACACCAGCCAATCGTCCAGATAGTTCAACACACGGATGCCCCGGAGCCGCAACGGGGCCAGAGCTGCGTCCATGCATTTTGAGAATGTACGGGGAGCTAGCGCTAAGCCAAAGGGAAGAACGCGGTACTGATACGCTTTGCCCTCTAAAGCGAATCTAAGGAACTTCCGGTGTCTCTCGATGATCTGAATATGAAAATAAGCATCCTTCAGATCGATCGTGACAAACCAGTCATTTGGTTGAATCTGAGACAAAATAGACTTTACCGTCAACATCTTGAATTTGCTCGACCTGAGTGCAAGATTCAGACGGCGTAAATCCAGAATCCAAAATCCAAATCCAGGTCGTAATCCGCCGTCCTTTTTTAGAGGTAGAGAGCGCTGTTGGACCGCTTTCGCGCATCCAACAGCGCTCTCTAGCGGAGGGCACAGTCCCTGGCAGGAAGCGAAAAAATCAGGAGCTGCTGTTCGGTGCCCGAGAACGAGAGGCATTGGCCGTCGAACTCAGGTTCAACCTTTTTCGTTGGCGTTGTTGAGCCGGTGGAACAACCCTAGGGCCCCAATCCTTGCGAGGGGGCGCCATAGGTGAAGGCTCTTCCCGAGAGGGCACTCGCTGGCGGTGAGAGGAGGTTGCGCGAGAACGCGCGGGCGCCTGACGGCGTTCAACCTCTCTGGGTCTGCGGGGAATCAGCTGGCGGAAAGCGGCTGATTGCTGTTTCGCTGCTCTGAATTTCTCCACCACTGAAGTGACAGCCTCTCCAAACAAACCGTCCTTAGACACAGGGGCATCCATGAGGAAAGATTTATCCTTTTCCTTTATATCGGTGAGATTAAGCCAGAGGTGGCGCTCAACCGTAATTAATCCAGCCATGGAACAGCCCACTGCTCGAGCAGTATGTTTGGTAGCACGAAGCGCCAAATCAGTTGCTCGCCGTAGTTCCTTAACCGCCTCAGGTGTAATGCCGTCCCCTTCGTCCAATCCTTTTAACAGCTCCGCTTGGTAGGCCTGAAGGACCGCCATAGAATGAAGCAAAGCAGCCGCTTGGCCAGCGGCCATATAGGATTTTCCCACTAAACTAGACGTGACTCGACACGCCTTCGAGGGGGGAGGGGGCGGGACTTCCATGGCGCGGCCGAATTAGGCGCAAGATGTTCGGCGAGAGTCTCTTCCACCGCCGGTATCGCTGTATAGCCATGGCCCGCCATGTCCGAAATGGTGGCGAAATCCGCAGCTGCAGTATTCGTGATGCGCGCCGCAAACGGCTGTTTCCAGGACCTCGAAACCTCCTGGTGGAGATCCGGGAAAAAGGGTAAAGGCCTCCGGGGCTGCGCAGGTGTCCGACTAGTTAGGAAACGGTCGTCCAGCTTCGAAGAAGGTTGGGCCTCGGCCTTCTCAACCTCCCATTCCAGCCCCAATGTACCCACTGCACGGGAAACCACATCCAACAGCTCACTGTAGGAGGGGGAAACATGCCTCTCCTGTCCACTAGGAGGGAGAGGGCTCGTGTCGGCCGCGAAGTCCTCGGACCCCGAGGCCGCAGTGGAAAGAACGTCGTCTTCATGGCGGTCACAACCGAGGGAGATGGCACTACATGCCTCCGGTGTGGGCCGTAAATCCTCACAGGAAAAGACGACAGGTTCAAAAGTTTTTCTGTGTATTAGGGTAGGGGAGAGCGAGCGATGTGGAGAATAATTTTCCATCGCTGAACTGTCCTCAAACTCCATGTCACACGTGTCACCCCAAGCTATCACCTCGTGCGGTGCCTCGGCAGTCGCAGAAGTGGTGTGGCGGGGGTTAGACACGACGACATCGGAGAACACATCTACCCTAGAGCAAAGCACCCTGAGCCGCAGGCCATCGCAATGGGGGCATGAAGAAAGGCCGCTAAGCGCCTCCTGTGCGTGGTGTAAGCCTAGGCAAACTACGCACCTGTCATGAGTGTCCCCCTTAACGATGTACCTGGTACACGGGTCCTTGCACTTTTTGAAGCTCATCGCGTCCGCGGAGAGGAGTATACTGCTCGTAGATGATCGCTGAGAACGCGAGACAATAGGGCACAGAAGATTCGCTTCGTACTGAAGGAATGAAATCTGAGGTAAATGGCGCGAGGCACCAGGTATATATATGCTTACGCATGCTGGGCGGTGCCACGCGCTATTTGGCCAATAGGATTGGCGGGATGGTATAGGGCTTCAGACATTCGTCACACCGAAGGTGTTCCCATACGTGGTGACGTCACCGCAGCATCGAAGTGACCTATGAAAGGGAAACTCTCTTCAGTAGTCTACGGGTGACGTCACGGACACTACGTCCATATTTTTATACAGTCTATGGTGTGAACGCAGCATAAGAGATCGCTTTCGACGTCACTGGGTCTTATAGGCACGTAAAATTGCTGGTATTTTTTGTCTAGCTTTCGCAACGCATACTGCACTTTCGGAATTCTTTATTTTCTTTTTCTGCTTGTTTGAGAGTTTTGTTACATCTATATTTTTAATTGTTTAATTATTTTAAAATGAATAGTGTGTACATATTTGGTTAAAATCGATTCCCTATTTTCATTTTCGAAACTTTTTTTGGTTGGTCCGATCGCTTGTGCAATCGATTTTCGAACTAAAAGTGACAGCCCTAGTAATTAATGACATGTTTATTTTTGGGTGACCTAGCCAGTTAAACACACCTGAACCAGCTAATCAAGGTTCTTGGGAATTTTAAAACAATAAAGTCTTACTAGAAGTTCCAGGCAGGTGTGTTAGAGCTAAACTCCACAGAACACTGGCTTTCCTAGAGCAGGTCTGGACACCCCTGCCTTGCATCAAAATGAATTGTTTTTGGGAGGCAAATTCATTCATAATCTGTCAGTTTATAGTAATACCACATCTTTTGTATTTATTGTATTAATAAACCTAATCTTATTATATCTGTCTTTTTTTGTCAATTTCCAGTGGCCAGTGAGAGAATAATGTTTTAATACAAGGTTGTGTTGAGTGCAGTTGTTTTTTCCTGTGTAGTGGGCACCAAGAGGGTTTCAGTATTTGTCCAAGCACTCTTCTTCAGTATGCAAACATCTTCATAAGTTCTGTAGCGCGGATCCAGTTTGGCAAAGACTGTTGATTCTAATGGGCCTATGGTAATTCTGTATGTCTCAAATTCTGCACAAATCTGTAAACACATGAAGTGCAATGTGTTACAAAAAAAAAACAGTTTAACAGCAAAAACCAATTCAATTATCAAAATAGTAAGTGATTTATTTGTGTGAGTGATGAATAGTGTCATGTTTACCATTCCAAAAGGGTGAACTTGATTGCATATCTGGAGCATTTGTATAATGTGAATAGTGTCCGGTTTAAAGTCATTGCTTGACCACACCACCATGTTCATAAACAAAGCTTCAAATACTTCCACTGTTCTGAGCCAGGGCTCTCCAAACTCAGTCGACATCTCATGGTTAGACATTTATTTATTATTTAGCTTTTTGCAATTAGTTAAAATATACATATTCTAACAAATAAAGGGAATTACTTCCGCTTTTGAAAGTCATTATGTATTACTAGTATACAATTAATTTCTACAAATAAATATATATTGCACACAAAATGAGAAAAGAGAGAAACTCCTATTCGCCATTTGATTAGCTATAGGAGGAAGTAGCTGAATGACAAATCATTCTGCCTCTTAACATCTCTTATTGTAAGCCATATGCAGGGCTCTCAAGTACAGTCACTCATTTCGGTCTTTTGTCACGCACTCCCGCCACACATTGTATTTCTCACGCAGAAAAACTATTTATAATATATTTAATATGCCGCAGCGCCCAAAAGTTATCTGGTCGCGCCACTCTCACTATGGAAACCGGCAGGAATCAAGCGCGTCTCCCCTGGACTGAGTTCTTAATCGAGCCTGCCACTTATCAGCCAATCAAAAAAAAAAGAAATAGGCTACACAATAGCCAATCAGAAAATAGCACTATTGTATCTGGGTAAGATTTTTTTACAGCCTGTTCACTGACAACATCTGCTCAGGACAAGTAACGTTAGTCTAGGCCTAGTCATATTTTCGTTATCACACGACATATTGTCACATTATAAATATATCTCTCTCCAATAGGCTAAATAATTTTATTAGCACTAAATTAATTAAAGTGTATTGCATAGTCGATGTTATAGGTCACTTTTAAAATCATGTCATATTTTATAATTATATAATCCTGGCCATGGATGCATTAATCATTGCATCTGTCTTTCAAAGATGTCAGGTAAAAGGCAACTAAGCATCCTTTCATTCACCCTGAGAGGAAAGCCCCCCAAAAAGAGCAGGTTACAGGATGCTGGCCCAGAGAAGGTGGCGAAAATGGTAGGAGTCCAAAAAGGCAACAAACACTTACAACAAACAACACCAGTCATAATCTCTCTCTCTCTCTCTCACAAACACTCGCACTCAAACACACACACACACAAAAATTTTATAAATGGAAATTGAATAAACACTTTGTATTTGGTTAAATTGTCAGTGTCATGTGTCAAATATTTTCTTCTTGGGGGGTGGGGGGGTGTCACTCTTGCCTGTCTTCAAAACTTGAGAGCCCTGCATATGTATAATAAAAGTAAAGGTAAGTGATAGGACGTTTTATTTTTGGATAAACATTTTACTAATAAATACAATCTCTCTTAAAATACCTTATTGGGTTATGATATTTAAAACAGTTTGGTTTGATCTAGCGCAGAACTAAAACTTTAATGAAATATTTCCCACAATTATAAAATAAATGTATTAGCTAACTCCACACTGGAGAGCTGCTTTATAACAGGAAATCAAGTTATAATTCTAGCGACACTGACTCTGTATTTTCATGTTTAAGATTGAAAAGCTATCTATCGCATAAGGACTGTTATATAAATAAACGTGACTGGACATTTCTTTACTGGAGTGGCTGGAGAACCTCAGAGTTCGTGCAAACATCCACACCGCTGTAATCAAATATGTTCTTCAGAGCTGCTTTTACATCGCGGTTAGTTTTTGTTGGGTTTATGTAGTTATTGAGAGCAAGGTGTGCAGTATATATTTGCATGTTCATCCAAGGTTCGGATCGGCTCGGTTTGCTCAAACTGAAGTGCTATCTTCTTCTTTTGAATTGAATCAGGAGAGTGTATTACAATCTTGCGCTACAGCGCCACACTGGTCAAACTGCATTATTGGAGGCTTTCACATTAGGCATACGAGATCAAACAACTAACCTTACTCAAAAACATTTGCCGACAATTTTTTTTATCGTCGACGTTGTCGATAATGTCGACTAATTGTTTCAGCCCAAGTAAGTTATACATATATATATATATATATATATATATATATATATATATATATATATATATATATATATATACTCAAGTCAATACCTTACAGAGAGTCGTGCGCTTTCACATCTCCCAACCGCTCAAAATCATCTATTAATGGTGCAGTAAACCGATTACACAATACTAGACTGCAAAACAAAAGCACCCCAAAACAGAAACTCTAAGAGAAATTAAAGACTTTGATTTAACACAAGAAAAACTTTAGTTCCCTTATCGAGTCGGTCTCTCGACATTACGTATGGGGAAATCCATTTCCTCGAAATTATGAAGTCTGATTGAATAACTATTTTGCTTGCAAATAGCCAATGGCGCCCTCGCCTTCACCTGATTGGCTGACGGCCATCAATATAGGTGACGGCGGGCGCCAAAAACCTCAGAATCTTTTTTCTTCACTTGAGTCTGGTTTGGCCGTGGATTCACGCATACAGAGCGGAAAATTGTGGAAAATTATCCCCTCTCGCGTTCCAGTGATTTTACTCTTATAATGTCTCTTTGCCGCATGTGTGGTGGGCCCATTGATTTCCCGGATGCACACGAGCAGTGTGTGCTGTGCCTGGGTCGGGCTCACGCAGAGGCGGCATTCGAAGGTTCGGGATGTGTTGCCTGTGAGGAGCTACCCATCAAGATCCTTCGTGCAAGGCTGGCCGTTACCCGCAACGGTGGCCCTGTATCTCCGCTGTGTTCTGTTTCAATAAACATGCATTACATGCCTCAGCAAAAGAGCTTTCTTCCTTCCTCTACTATTACCCGCTACATAAAGTCAAAGTCAAAGTCACCTTTATTTATATAGCGCTTTAAACAAAATACATTGCGTCAAAGCAACTGAACAACATTCATTAGGAAAACAGTGTCAATAACGCAAAATGATAGTTAAAGGCAGTTCATCATTGGATTCAGTTATGTCATCTCTGTTCAGTTAAATAGTGTCTGTGCATTTATTTGCAATCAAGTCAACGATATCGCTGTAGATGAAGTGTCCCTAACTAAGCAAGCCAGAGGCGACAGCGGCAAGGAACCGAAACTCCATCGGTGACAGAATGGAGAAAAAAACCTTGGGAGAAACCAGGCTCAGTTGGGGGGCCAGTTCTCCTCTGACCAGACGAAACCAGTAGTTCAATTCCAGGCTGCAGCAAAGTCAAATTGTGCAGAAGAATCATCTGTTTCCTGTGGTCTTGTCCTGGTGCTCCTCTGAGACAAGGTCTTTACAGGGGATCTGTATCTGGGGCTCTAGTTGTCCTGGTCTCCGCTGTCTTTCAGGGATGTAGAGGTCCTTTCTAGGTGCTGATCCAGCATCTGGTCTGGATACGTACTGGATCCGGGTGACTGCAGTGACCCTCTGATCTGGACACAGACTGGATCTGGTGGCTACGGTGACCTTGGTATAAGAGAGAAACAGACTAATATTAGCGTAGATGCCATTCTTCTAATGATGTAGCAAGTACATAGGGTGTTTTTCACAAGTTCATCAAACAACCGCAGTAAGAATTTTCATCAAGCACGGTGAGTAATGGCTTCTCCCGTCATTGTTACTTGCACCTCTTGCCACATGTACTGTTTATCTATCTCTGTCGCTGATGAGGGATTCACATGTGATAAATGCAGGGAAATAGTTAGGCTGACAGAGAAGATTTCAGAATTAGAGACACGCATCCAACTTTAATTGAGGACAGTAAGAATTTTAGGGCTCTAGATACGCTTTGGATGCGTCTAGCTCAGGGATTCCTGTACATTATTCAGTTCCGGAAACAGAGCCCCTGCAGCAGGGCAACTGGGTGATGGTGAGGCAGCGTAGTCGTGGGTCAAAACACCGCTCTTCTGTTCCGATCAAAACATTAAACCAGTTCTCCCCACTCAGTGATGCACCCACTGAGAAACCTGATGAAAGTGCTCTAGTTATTGGTGATTCTATTGTACGGAACGTGAATATAGAGACACCAGCCACCATAGTCAAATGTTTACCGGGAGCCAGAGCGCCTGACATCTTGGCAAATTTAAAAGTGCTGGCTAATGCTAAACGTAAATACAGTAAGATTGTTATTCATGCCGGCGCTAATGATGTTCGACTTCGCCAGTCGGAGATCACTAAAAATAAAATTAAAGAGGTGTGTGAACTTGCAAGCACGATGTCAGACACTGTAATATGCTCTGGTCCTGACCGTCTGCTAGCCGCCTCCCGTCACAGAGGTCAGTTAATTCTCAGCACATAGAGACTTTTTCACCAAGATATCACACTATAGAGACTGTGTCTGTTCCCCGAACTAGAAAATACAAAAAACGTCCAAACCAAGTTAAGATTAACAATTTAATTGAGGTTCAACAAATAAAAAACAGAAGCAATATGGATAAACAAACGATAAAGCTTGGCTTATTGAATATCAGATCCCTTTCTACGAAAATACTTTTTGTAAATAATATGATCACTGATCATAATATAGATGTACTGTGTTTGACAGAAACCTGGCTAAAACCTGATGATTACATTATTTTAAATGAGTCCACCCCCCAAGATTACTGTTATAAACATGAGCCACGTCTAAAAGGCAAAGGTGGAGGTGTTGCTTCAATTTATAACAACGTTTTCAGGATTTCTCAGAGGGCAGGCTTCAAGTATAACTCGTTTGAAGTAATGGTACTTCATATAACATTATCCAAAGAAACAAATGTTAATGATAAATCCCCTGTTATGTTTGTACTGGCTACTGTATACAGGCCACCAGGGCACCATACAGACTTTATTAAAGAGTTTGGTGATTTTACATCCGAGTTAGTTCTGGCTGCAGATAAAGTTCTAATAGTGTGTGATTTTAATATCCATGTTGTTAATGAAAAAGATGCATTGGGATCAGCATTTATAGACATTCTGAACTCTATTGGTGTTAGACAACACGTTTCAGGACCTACTCATTGTCGAAATCATACTCTAGATTTAATACTGTCACATGGAATTGATGTTGATGGTGTTGAAATTATTCAGCCAAGTGATGATATCTCAGATCATTATTTAGTTCTGTGCAAACTTCATATAGCCAAAATTGTAAATTCTACTTCTTGTTACAAGTATGGAAGAACCATCACTTCTAACACAAAAGACTGCTTTTTAAGTTATCTTCCTGATGTATCTAAATTCCTTAGCATATCCAAAACCTCAGAACAACTTGATGATGTAACAGAAACTATGGACTCTCTCTTTTCTAGCACTTTAAATAAAGTTGCTCCTTTACTCTTAAGGAAGGTTAAGGAAAACAGTTTGACACCATGGTATAATGAGCATACTCGCACCCTAAAGAGAGCAGCCCGAAAAATGGAGCGCAGCTGGAGGAAAACAAAACTAGAGGTATTTCGTATTGCTTGGCGGGAAAGTAACATATCCTACAGAAAAGCATTAAAAACTGCTAGATCCGATCCCTTTTCTTCTCTTTTAGAAGAAAACAAACATAACCCCAGGTATTTATTCAATACAGTGGCTAAATTAACGAAAAATAAAGCCTCAACAAGTGTTGACATTTCCCAACACCACAGCAGTAATGACTTTATGAACTACTTTACTTCTAAAATTGATTCTATTAGAGATAAAATTGCAACCATTCAGCCGTCAGCTACAGTATCACATCAGACAGTGCACTATAGACCCCCTGAGGAACAGTTCCACTCATTCTCTACTATAGGCGAGGAAGAATTGTATAAACTTGTTAAATCATCTAAACCAACAACATGTATGTTAGACCCTATACCATCTAAGCTCCTAAAAGAGGTGCTTCCAGAAGTCATAGATCCTCTTCTGACTATTATTAATTCCTCATTGTCATTAGGATATGTCCCCAAAACCTTCAAACTGGCTGTTATTAAGCCTCTCATCAAAAAACCACAACTTGACCTCAAAGAACTAGTTAATTATAGACCAATCTTGAATCTCCCTTTTCTGTCCAAGATACTAGAAAAGGTGGTATCCTCACAATTATATTCCTTCTTAGAGAAAAAGGGTATATGTGAGGATTTCCAGTCAGGATTTAGACCGTATCATAGTACTGAGACTGCTCTCCTTAGAGTTACAAATGATCTGCTCTTATCATCTGATCGTGGGTGTATCTCTCTATTAGTTTTATTGGATCTTAGTGCTGCGTTTGACACAATTGACTACAACATTCTTTTGCATAGACTTGAACACTTTGTTGGCATCAGTGGAAGTGCATTAGCATGGTTTAAATCGTACTTATATGACCGCCGTCAGTTCGTAGCAGTGAATGAAGATGTATCCTATCGATCACAAGTGCAGTATGGAGTACCTCAAGGCTCAGTACTAGGGCCGCTACTCTTCACGCTTTATATGTTACCCTTGGGAGATATCATCAGGAAACATGGTGTTAGCTTTCACTGTTATGCTGATGATACTCAGCTCTATATTTCTTCGCAGCCCGGTGAAACACACCAATTTGAAAAACTAATGGATTGCATAGTCGATATAAAAAACTGGATGAAGAGTAATTACTGCTAAATTCTGAAAAAACAGAGGTGTTAATTATAGGACCTAAAAACTCCGCTTGTAATAACCTAGAACACTGTCTAAGACTTGATGGTTGCTCTGTCAATTCTTTGTCATCAGTTAGGAACCTAGGTCAATGTCAATGTCAATGTTAATGTCACCTTTATTTATATAGCGCTTTAAACAAAATACATTGCGTCAAAGCAACTGAACAACATTCATTAGGAAAACAGTGTCAATAATGCAAAAATGATAGTTAAAGGCAGTTCATCATTGGATTCAGTTATGTCATCTCTGTTCAGTTAAATAGTGTCTGTGCATTTATTTGCAATCAAGTCAACGATATCGCTGTGTCCCCAACTAAGCAAGCCAGAGGCGACAGCGGCAAGGAACCGAAACTCCATCGGTGACAGAATGGAGAAAAAAACCTTGGGAGAAACCAGGCTCAGTTGGGGGGCCAGTTCTCCTCTGACCAGACGAAACCAGTAGTTCAATTCCAGGCTGCAGCAAAGTCAGATTGTGCAGAAGAATCATCTGTTTCCTGTGGTCTTGTCCTGGTGCTCCTCTGAGACAAGGTCTTTACAGGGGATCTGTATCCGGGGCTCTAGTTGTCAGAAGTGAAGTGAAGAAGTGAAGTGACATTCGGCCAAGTATGGTGACCCATACTCAGAATTTGTGCTCTGCATTTAACCCATCCGAAGTGCACACACACACAGAGCAGTGAACACACACACACACACTGTGAGCACACACCCGGAGCAGTGGGCAGCCATTTATGCTGCGGCGCCCGAGGAGCAGTTGGGGGTTTAACATTGACATTGACATTGACCTAGGTTCCTAACTGATGACAAAGAATTGACAGAGCAACCATCAAGTCTTAGACAGTGTTCTAGGTTATTACAAGCGGAGTTTTTAGGTCCTATAATTTAAGTGAAGAAGTGAAGTGACATTCGGCCAAGTATGGTGACCCATACTCAGAATTTGTGCTCTGCATTTAACCCATCCGAAGTGCACACACACACAGAGCAGTGAACACACACACACACACTGTGAGCACACACCCGGAGCAGTGGGCAGCCATTTATGCTGCGGCGCCCGAGGAGCAGTTGGGGGTTTAACATTGACATTGACATTGACCTAGGTTCCTAACTGATGACAAAGAATTGACAGAGCAACCATCAAGTCTTAGACAGTGTTCTAGGTTATTACAAGCGGAGTTTTTAGGTCCTATAATTAACACCTCTGTTTTTTCAGAATTTAGCAGTAATTACTCTTCATCCAGTTTTTTATATCGACTATGCAATCCATTAGTTTTTCAAATTGGTGTGTTTCACCGGGCTGCGAAGAAATATAGAGCTGAGTATCATCAGCATAACAGTGAAAGCTAACACCATGTTTCCTGATGATATCTCCCAAGGGTAACATATAAAGCGTGAAGAGTAGCGGCCCTAGTACTGAGCCTTGAGGTACTCCATACTGCACTTGTGATCGATAGGATACATCTTCATTCACTGCTACGAACTGACGGCGGTCATATAAGTACGATTTAAACCATGCTAATGCACTTCCACTGATGCCAACAAAGGTGCCTTGCTCAAGGGCACCTCAGTCATGGTATTGAGGGTGGTGAGAGAACTGTACATGCACTCCCCCCACCCACAATTCCTGCCGGCCCGGGACTCGAACCCACAACCCTTCGATTGGGAGTCCGATTCTCTAACCACCAGGCCACGACTTCCCCACCTTGGTCTCTTCGTCTTGGTCTCCGCTGTCTTTCAGGGATGTAGAGGTCCTTTCTAGGTGCTGATCCAGCATCTGGTCTGGATATGTACTGGATCCGGGTGACTGCAGTGACCCTCTGATCTGGACACAGACTGGATCTGGTGGCCACGTTGACCTCGGAACAAGAGAGAAACAGACAAATATTAGCGTAGATGCCATTCTTCTAATGATGTAGCAAGTACATAGGTTGTTATGGGAAGTGTTTCCGGTTCCGGTTTACCTAATTAATGCAGCCTAAAAATCCTTTAACGGATTTGGATATTAAAAGCATATTAGTATGTTATGTGTATGCCAGGTTAAAGAGATGGGTCTTTAATCTAGATTTAAACTGCAAGAGTGTGTCTGCCTCAATGTTAGGTAGGTTATTCCAGAGTTTGGGCGCCAAATAGGAAAAGGATCTGCCACCTGCAGTTGATTTTGATATTCTAGGTATTATCAAATTGCCTGAGTTTTGAGAATGTAGCGGACGTAGAGGATTATAATGTAAAAGGAGCTCATTCAAATACTGAGGTGCTAAACCATTCAGGGCTTTAGAAGTAATAAGCAATATTTTAAAATCTATGCGATGCTTGATAGGGAGCCAGTGCAGTGTTGACAGGACCGGGCTAATATGGTCATACTTCCTGGTTCTAGTAAGAACTCTTGCTGCTGCATTTTGGACTAGCTGTAGTTTGTTTACTAAGCGTGCAGAACAACCACCCAATAAAGCATTACAATAATCTAACCTTGAGGTCATAAATGCATGGATTAACATTTCTGCATTTGACATTGAGAGCATAGGCCGTAATTTAGATATATTTTTGAGATGGAAAAATGCAGTTTTACAAATGCTAGAAATGTGGCTTTCTAAGGAAAGATTGCGATCAAATAGCACACCTAGGTTCCTAACTGATGACGAAAAATTGACAGAGCAACCATCAAGTCTTAGACAGTGTTCTAGGTTATTACAAGCAGAGTTTTTAGGTCCTATAATTAACACCTCTGTTTTTTCAGAATTTAGCAGTAAGAAATTACTCGTCATCCAGTTTTTTATATCGACTATGCAATCCATTAGTTTTTCAAATTGGTGTGTTTCACCGGGCTGCGAAGAAATATAGAGCTGAGTATCATCAGCATAACAGTGAAAGCTAACACCATGTTTCCTGATGATATCTCCCAAGGGTAACATATAAAGCGTGAAGAGTAGCGGCCCTAGTACTGAGCCTTGAGGTACTCCATACTGCACTTGTGATCGATAGGATACATCTTCATTCACTGCTACGAACTGATGGCGGTCATATAAGTACGATTTAAACCATGCTAATGCACTTCCACTGATGCCAACAAAGTATTCAAGTCTATGCAAAAGAATGTTGTGGTCAATTGTGTCAAACGCAGCACTAAGATCCAATAAAACTAATAGAGAGATACACCCACGATCAGATGATAAGAGCAGATCATTTGAAACTCTAAGAAGAGCAGTCTCAGTACTATGATACGGTCTAAATCCTGACTGGAAATCCTCACATATACCATTTTTCTCTAAGAAGGAATATAATTGTGTGGATACCACCTTTTCTAGTATCTTGGACAGAAAAGGGAGATTCGAGATTGGTCTATAATTAACTAGTTCTTTGGGGTCAAGTTGTTTTTTTTTTGATGAGAGGCTTAATAACAGCCAGTTTGAAGGTTTTGGGGACATGTCCTAATGACAATGAGGAATTAATAATAGTCAGAAGAGGATCTATGACTTCTGGAAGCACCTCTTTCAGGAGCTTAGATGGTATAGGGTCTAACATACATGTTGTTGGTTTAGATGATTTAACAAGTTTATACAATTCTTCCTCTCCTATGGTAGAGAATGAGTGGAACTGTTCCTCAGGGGGTCTATAGTGCACTGTCTGATGTGATACTGTAGCTGACGGCTGAATGGTTGCAATTTTATCTCTAATAGTATTGATTTTAGAAGTAAAGTAGTTCATAAAGTCATTACTGCTGTGGTGTTGGGAAATGTCAACACTTGTTGAGGCTTTATTTTTCGTTAATTTAGCCACTGTATTGAATAAATACCTGGGGTTATGTTTGTTTTCTTCTAAAAGAGAATAAAAGTAATCGGATCTAGCAGTTTTTAATGCTTTTCTGTAGGATATGTTACTTTCCCGCCAAGCAATACGAAATACCTCTAGTTTTGTTTTCCTCCAGCTGCGCTCCATTTTTCGAGGCTGCTCTCTTTAGGGTGCGAGTGTGCTCATTATACCATGGTGTCAAACTGTTTTCCTTAACCTTCCTTAAGCGTAAAGGAGCAACTTTATTTAAAGTGCTAGAAAAGAGAGAGTCCATAGTTTCTGTTACATCATCAAGTTGTTCTGAGGTTTTGGATATGCTAAGGAATTTGGATACATCAGGAAGATAACTTAAAAAGCAGTCTTTTGTGTTAGAAGTGATGGTTCTTCCATACTTGTAACAAGAAGTAGAATTTACAATTTTGGCTATATGAATTTTGCAAAGAACTAAATAATGATCTGAGATATCATCACTTGGCTGAATAATTTCAACACCATCAACATCAATTCCATGTGACAGTATTAAATCTAGAGTATGATTTCGACAATGAGTAGGTCCTGAAACGTGTTGTCTAACACCAATAGAGTTCAGAATGTCTATAAATGCTGATCCCAATGCATCGTTTTCATTATCAACATGGATATTAAAATCACCAACTATTAAAACTTTATCTGCAGCCAGAACTAACTCAGATGTAAAATCACCAAACTCTTTAATAAAGTCTGTATGGTGCCCTGGTGGCCTGTATACAGTAGCCAGTACAAACATAACAGGGTTTATCATTAACATTTGTTTCTTTGGATAATGTTATATGAAGTACCATTACTTCAAACGAGTTATACTTGTAGCCTGCCCTCTGAGAAATCCTGAAAACGTTGTTATAAATTGAAGCAACACCTCCACCTTTGCCTTTTAGACGTGGCTCATGTTTATAACAGTAATCTTGGGGGGTGGACTCATTTAAAATAATGTAATCATCAGGTTTTAGCCAGGTTTCTGTCAAACAGAGTACATCTATATTATGATCAGTGATCATATTATTTACAAAAAGTGTTTTCGTAGAAAGGGATCTGATATTCAATAAGCCAAGCTTTATCATTTGTTTATCCATATTGCTTCTGTTTTTTATTTGTTGAACCTCAATTAAATTGTTAATCTTAACTTGGTTTGGACGTTTTTTGTATTTTCTAGTTCGGGGAACAGACACAGTCTCTATAGTGTGATATCTAGGTGAAAGAGTCTCTATGTGCTGAGAATTAACTGACCTCTGTGACGGGAGGCAGCTAGCAGACGGTCGGTTTAGCCAGTCTGTCTGCTTCCTGACCTGGGCCCCAGTTAGTCAAGTATAAACACTAAGACTTTTTGCCATATTTCTAGAGAGAAGAGTGGCGCCACCCCAGGAGGGATGAAGACCATCTCTTTTCAACAGGTCAGGTCTGCCCCAAAAGCTCGTCCAATTGTCTATGAAACCTATGTTATTCTGTGGGCACCACTTAGACATCCAGCCATTGAGTGATGACAATCTGCTATGCATCTCATCACCACGGTAAGCAGGGAGGGGACCAGAGCATATTACAGTGTCTGACATCGTGCTTGCAAGTTCACACACCTCTTTAATGTTATTTTTAGTGATCTCCGACTGGCGAAGTCGAACATCATTAGCGCCGGCATGAATAACAATCTTACTGTATTTACGTTTAGCATTAGCCAGCACTTTTAAATTTGCCAAGATGTCAGGCGCTCTGGCTCCCGGTAAACATTTGACTATGGTGGCTGGTGTCTCTATATTCACGTTCCGTACAATAGAATCACCAATAACTAGAGCACTTTCATCAGGTTTCTCAGTGGGTGCATCACTGAGTGGGGAGAACCTGTTTAATGTTTTGATCGGAACAAAAGAGCGGTGTTTTGACCCACGACTATGCTGCCTCACCGTCACCCAGTTGCCCTGCTGCTGGGGCTCTGTTTCCGGAACCGAACAATGTACAGGAATCCCTGAGCTAGACGCATCCAAAGCCGTATCTAGAGCCCTAACATTTTTACTGTCCTCAATTAAAGTTTGGATGCGTGTCTCTAATTCTGAAATCTTCTCTGTCAGCCTAACTATTTCCCTACATTTATCACATGTGAACGGCTCATCAGCGACAGAGATAGATAAACAGTAGGTGTGCTATTTGATCGCAATCTTTCCTTAGAAAGCCACGTTTCTAGCATTTGTAAAACCGCATTTTTCCATCTCAAAAATATATCTAAATTACAGCCTATGCTCTCAATGTCAAATGCAGAAATGTTAATCCATGCATTTATGACCTCAAGGTTAGATTTTTGTAATGCTTTATTGGGTGGTTGTTCTGCACGCTTAGTAAACAAACTACAGCTAGTCCAAAATGCAGCAGCAAGAGTTCTTACTAGAACCAGGAAGTATGACCATATTAGCCCGGTCCTGTCAACACTGCACTGGCTCCCTATCAAGCATCGTATAGATTTTAAAATATTGTTTATTACTTATAAAGCCCTGAATGGTTTTGCACCTCAGTATTTGAATGAGCTCCTTTTACATTATAATCCTCTACGTCCGCTACGTTCTCAAAACTCAGGCAATTTGATAATACCTAGAATATCAAAATCAACTGCGGGCGGCAGATCCTTTTCCTATTTGGCGCCTAAACTCTGGAATAACCTACCTAACATTGTTCGGGAGGCAGACACACTCTTGCAGTTTAAATCTAGATTAAAGACCCATCTCTTTAACCTGGCATACACATAACGTACTAAGATGCTTTTAATATCCAAATCCGTTAAAGGATTTTTAGGCTGCATTAATTAGGTAAACCGGAACCGGAAACACTTCCCATAACACCCTATGTACTTGCTACATCATTAGAAGAATGGCATCTACGCTAATATTAGTCTGTTTCTCTCTTATACCGAGGTCACCGTAGCCACCAGATCCCGTCTGTGTCCAGATCAGAGGGTCACTGCAGTCACCCGGATCCAGTATAATAAAATAATTAAAATAATGTAATCATCAGGTTTTAGCCAGGTTTCTGTCAAACAGAGTACATCTATATTATGATCAGTGATCATATTATTTACAAAAAGTGTTTTCGTAGAAAGGGATCTGATATTCAATAAGCCAAGCTTTATCATTTGTTTATCCATATTGCTTCTGTTTTTTATTTGTTCAACCTCAATTAAATTGTTAATCTTAACTTGGTTTGGACGTTTTTTGTATTTTCTAGTTCGGGGGAACAGACACAGTCTCTATAGTGTGATATCTTGGTGAAAAAGTCTCTATGTGCTGAGAATTAACTGACCTCTGTGACGGGAGGCGGCTAGCAGACGGTCAGGACCAGAGCATATTACAGTGTCTGACATCGTGCTTGCAAGTTCACACAACTGTTTAATGTTATTTTTAGTGATCTCCGACTGGCGAAGTCGAACATCATTAGCGCCGGCATGAATAACAATCTTACTGTATTTACGTTTAGGATTAGCCAGCACTTTTAAATTTGCCAAGATGTCAGGCGCTCTGGCTCCCGGTAAACATTTGACTATGGTGGCTGGTGTCTCTATATTCACGTTCCGTACAATAGAATCACCAATAACTAGAGCACTTTCATCAGGTTTCTCAGTGGGTGCATCACTGAGTGGGGAGAACCTGTTTAATGTTTTGATCGGAACAGAAGAGCGGTGTTTTGACCCACGACTACGCTGCCTCACCGTCACCCAGTTGCCCTGCTGCAGGGGCTCTGTTGCCGGAACTGAATAATGTACAGGAATCCCTGAGCTAGATGCATCCAAAGCGTATCTAGAGCCCTAAAATTCTTACTGTCCTCAATTAAAGTTTGGATGCGTGTCTCTAATTCTGAAATCTTCTCTGTCAGCCTAACTATTTCCCTGCATTTATCACATGTGAATCCCTCATCAGCGACAGAGATAGATAAACTGTACATGTGGCAAGAGGTGCAAGTAACAATGACGGGAGAAGCCATTACTCACCGTGCTTGATGAAAATTCTTACTGCGGTTGTTTGATGAACTTTTGAAAAACACCCTATGTACTTGCTACATCATTAGAAGAATGGCATCTACGCTAATATTAGTCTGTTTCTCTCTTATTCCGAGGTCACCGTAGCCACCAGATCCAGTCTGTGTCCAGATCAGAGGGTCACTGCAGTCACCCGGATCCAGTACGTATCCAGACCAGATGCTGGATCAGCACCTAGAAAGGACCTCTACATCCCTGAAAGACAGCGGAGACCAGGACAACTAGAGCCCCAGATACAGATCCCCTGTAAAGACCTTGTCTCAGAGGAGCACCAGGACAAGACCACAGGAAACAGATGATTCTTCTGCACAATCTGACTTTGCTGCAGCCTGGAATTGAACTACTGGTTTCGTCTGGTCAGAGGAGAACTGGCCCCCAACTGAGCCTGCTTTCTCCCAAGGTTTTTTTCTCCATTCTGTCACCGATGGAGTTTCGGTTCCTTGCCGCTGTCGCCTCTGGCTTGCTTAGTTGGGGACACTTCATCTACAGCGATATCGTTGACTTGATTGCAAATAAATGAACAGACACTATTTAACTGAACAGAGATGACATAACTGAATCCAATGATGAACTGCCTTTAACTATCATTTTTGCATTATTGACACTGATTTCCTAATGAATGTTGTTCAGTTGCTTTGACGCAATGTATTTTGTCTAAATCGCTATATAAATAAAGGTGACTTTGACTTTGACTTTATGGGAAGTGTTTCCGGTTCCGGTTTACCTAATTAATGCAGCCTAAAAATCCTTTAACGGATTTGGATATTAAAAGCATATTAGTATGTTATGTGTATGCCAGGTTAAAGAGATGGGTCTTTAATCTAGATTTAAACTGCAAGAGTGTGTCTGCCTCCCGAACAATGTTAGGTAGGTTATTCCAGAGTTTAGGCGCCAAATAGGAAAAGGATCTGCCGCCTGCAGTTGATTTTGATATTCTAGGTATTATCAAATTGCCTGAGTTTTGAGAACGTAGCGGACGTAGAGGATTATAATGTAAAAGGAGCTCATTCAAATACTGAGGTGCTCAACCATTCAGGGCTTTATAATTAATAAGCATTATTTTAAAATCTATACGATGTTTGATAGGGAGTCAGTGCAGTGTTGACAGAACCGGGCTAATATGGTCATACTTCCTGGTTCTAGTAAGAACTCTTGCTGCTGCATTTTGGACTAGCTGTAGTTTGTTTACTAAGCGTGCAGAACAACCACCCAATAAAGCATTACAATAATCTAACCTTGAGGTCATAAATGCATGGATTAACATTTCTGCATTTGACATTGAGAGCATAGGCCGTAATTTAGATATATTTTTGAGATGGAAAAATGCAGTTTTACAAATGCTAGAAACGTGGCTTTCTAAGGAAAGATTGCGATCAAATAGCACACCTAGGTTCCTAACTGATGACGAAGAATTGAGAGAGCAGCCATCAAGTCTTAGAAAGTGTTCTAGGTTATTACAAGCAGAGTTTTTAGGTCCTATAATTAACACCTCTGTTTTTTCAGAATTTAGCAGTAAGATATTACTCGTCATCCAGTTTTTTATATCGACTATGCATTCCATTAGTTTTTCAAATTGGTGTGTTTCACCGGGCCATGAAGAAATATAGAGCTGAGTATCATCAGCATAACAGTGAAAGCTAACACCATGTTTCCTGATGATATCTCCCAAGGGTAACATATAAAGCGTGAAGAGTAGCGGCCCTAGTACTGAGCCTTGAGGTACTCCATACTGCACTTGTGATCGATATGATACATCTTCATTCACTGCTACGAACTGATGGCGGTCATATAAGTACGATTTAAACCATGCTAATGCACTTCCACTGATGCCAACAAAGTGTTCAAGTCTATGCAAAAGAATGTTGTGGTCAATTGTGTCAAACGCAGCACTAAGATCCAATAAAACTAATAGAAAGATACACCCACGATCAGATGCTTCATTAATTAACACCCGATGTACTTGCTACATCATTAGAAGAATGGCATCTACGCTAATATTAGTCTGTTTCTCTCTTATTCCGAGGTCACCGTAGCCACCAGATCCAGTCTGTGTCCAGATCAGAGGGTCACTGCAGTCACCCGGATCCAGTACGTATCCAGACCAGATGCTGGATCAGCACCTAGAAAGGACCTCTACATCCCTGAAAGACAGCGGAGACCAGGACAACTAGAGCCCCAGATACAGATCCCCTGTAAAGACCTTGTCTCAGAGGAGCACCAGGACAAGACCACAGGAAACAGATGATTCTTCTGCACAATCTGACTTTGCTGCAGCCTGGAATTGAACTACTGGTTTCGTCTGGTCAGAGGAGAACTGGTCCCCCAACTGAGCCTGGTTTCTCCCAAGGTTTTTTTCTCCATTCTGTCACCGATGGAGTTTCGGTTCCTTGCCGCTGTCGCCTCTGGCTTGCTTAGTTGGGGACACTTCATCTACAGCGATATCGTTGACTTGATTGCAAATAAATGCACAGAAACTATTTAACTGAACAGAGATGACATCACTGAATTCAATGATGAACTGCCTTTAACTATCATTTTGCATTATTGACACACTGTTTTCCTAATGAATGTTGATCAGTTGCTTTGACGCAATGTATTTTGTTTAAAGCGCTATATAAATAAAGGTGACTTGACTAAATGTAAATCAGATCAAATGATATGATCCAGAGATGTAGCCAAACCCACAGACAGATTTACTGATGACTTCTGCTGATTAATATTATTATTCCTGATCTCTCATCTGCTCAGTGTCCTTAAAAATCACATTTTTGTTTTGTGATGTTTTGGAGCTGTGACTCTATGATGAAGACGACTGAATCCTGCTGCTTTCCGTTTGAATTCCTTTGAGAGAAAAACAGCTGTTTGTCTTATTAATGACACTGTTATTCACATTATGACACACACACACACACACACACACTCTCTCACACTCTCACACACACTCTCTCTTTCACACACACACACACACACACACACACACACACACACACACACACACACACACACACACACACACACACTCTCTCTCTCTCTCTCACACTCTCACAAACAGTGTGGATGTTTGCTCAGATCTGAACAGATAAAGACGGATCAGTGTTATCTGCTGCTGCTGAAGAGTTAATCCTGTGTGTGTGTTGTTAATGTCTTCCACCTTTCTTCCAGTTTCTGCTTCTGAGGAAGAGATAATGAATGATAAACGCAGTCGTAATGTTTTATGGCTGTTTCCACAGATATGATAGTGCTGGAGGAGCTCAAAGCCTTTGTGTGTGAATGAGGAAAGTGTTTCCCGTGACCTTTACAGCTGAGGTCAGAGACAGTGTCCCAGCATGCTCTGAGTGTAAGAGACTGGGTCTGTGTTCATGTGAGGCGATGCTCCCAGGCCTCAAGGTTACACCGTGTTGATTGTGTTGCACATTATTAATACAGCGGCCCAACGAGAGCGAGTCACTGCCATTCAGACATTAACCAACTCACGGAGGACAAGAGACAGCATCACTGCAAACACACACACACACACACACTGAAACACACACACACACACACACACACACACTGAAACACACATACACACTGAAACACACACATACTGAAACACACACACACACACACACACACACACAAACACACACACACACACACACACTGAAACACACACACACACACACACACACACTGAAACACACCCACACACACACACACTGAAACACACACACACACACACACACTGAAACACACACACACACACACACACACACACACACACACACACACTGAAACACACACACTGAAACACACACACACACACACACACACACACACACACACACACACACTGAAACACACACATACACTGAAACACACACACTGAAACACACACACACACACACACACACACACACACACACACTGCTAAACATCTCCACTCTACAGTTCTTTTCATCTGCGCACACATCTCACCTTTCACAGTTTCTGAAAGATGAAACAAAATTCTGCAAACCTTCAGTTCAGCTGCTGCCTTAGATTTCGTTTCAAAGCGTATTACACTGACTTAAAATGATTGAGCTGAATCCCACATTACTTTACAAATATCTATAAGTTAAAAGCATAAGCGTCATTTGTTAAGTGCACTTCAGGTGTTTTTCTTCATTTAGAGTTCATTCCCCTGCAGCTGTGTGTGTTCAGTCCTGGCCGTCATCCTCTGAAACATGATCTTCAGGATCTGCAGACGAGCATCAACACGATCCTCAGAAACCTCTGGAAGTCTGTTCGTTCGGATCGAGTCACAAACACACTTTATTCACACTCTTTATTACTGCATCAGAACCCACTTCACATTACTCACCTGATTCAGGCTGATTTCACGGTGCCCTTAAATGAGAGTTAACCACACACCAAACACTTGAGATCCTATTATATTTTTGTTGTTTATATAGTTATATCTCTGCTTTCAAGCACATTTTAGTTAAGTGAAGTTTTGTTAAGGTATAGTTTAGTTAAAATTTTAGTCATTTTATTGTGTTGATGCAATTTTAATTATTGTCTGTTGCATTTAAATATGTCTGTATAGTTGCTATTCATTTTTATTTACAGATGTAGTACAACAGTTAAGCAATATGAAAATAATAAATGTTTTCTTGGAGACTAGCTGAAATAACGTAAGTTGAAGTTTTTTTATTTATATATTATTTTATTTCAGTTGACAATCATTTTAAGTAGGTTTTAGTTTACTGTAAGAAGCCTGTGTTGGAGATTAATTTCTTTAAGCAAATGCACATCTGAGAAACGAACAAATCAAGAACTGATGACATGTAAGCAGAGGTGGGTAGTAACGAGTTACATTTACTTGAGTAATTTTTTGGGGTAACGAATACTTCTCGGAGTATATTTAAAGATGGGTACTTTATATTCTTACTTGAGTCAATTTTGGGGGAAAAATCTGTACTTTTACTTCGTTACTGTGGGCGACGCTCCTCTCGTTACTTTATCTTAATGCAATAAATGTTATAATGCTTCAGTTTATTCCAAACGCGCCGTCTACTTTTCTCTGGGCAATGAGCGATGCCCATTAGTGAATGATTCATTCTTTTGAGTCAATTCTGTTCAAAGGCTTGATCAAACCAATTGGCAAACGAGTGAATTGGTTCGTGAATCAGTTTGAATGAGTCGTTCAGTTCCCTGCCGCACGCGCTGAGCGTCTGAAGCGGTTCACTCGGAGTTGTAACGTTTAAGAACAGAAAGAGCGTTGAAAACGTGGCTGGAACTGCACTGAATTGAAATCTGCAAAGGCTATTATTTGCTAGCGATGGAGATCCTTATTAGATGAACACCGCGTGTGCTGTCTACTGTTTAACAGGTAATAACTTGGGCTACATTCGATTACAGTACACGATACCACTGTGACATTAGTTTGTTGTACGTGTGTGGCTTATAACAGAAGGGAGTCAAGTTGAATGCAGCTTCCAAAAGACAAAAAATAGCCGATTAAGATTTTATTAATTTTAATACAATCACACCGGTGCGAGTACGTTCAGCGAGTCATATCATCAGCTGCTAAATTCAGATCTGTGATCGCTTGCTGGCGCTGAGCCAGAGATAGATGTGTTTTTACAGCGATGCGCATTATAACCAATCACACATGATTCTGTTGAGCTTATTAAAGCATTGGCCAATCAGAGGCGTTCAGATGAGTCATCGCTAAAATGCCGGTGCTTCCTTCACTCGCTCACTGACTGAATACCTCTTTCTGGCGAATTCTCTCGCAGGAACAACAAAGTGCAGATGTGTGTACGAATCTTTAATTAAGATATTGATTTCACAGTGTTAACAGTTTCAGTGATTTTAATGGGAGTTTCTGAGAGAGATTGAAATCTAGACTGTCAGTGAAAATGATCTTTAATAATGTAAATGTTATTTGCTCTCTTTCTGAACAATGAAAGATTAGTAGCAATATTTATTTCACATTTAATATAAAGTCAGTCGTATTAAAAATATGTTATGGCATGACACCTATATCTGTTACTTAAGTAAACAGACAGGGTTTTATAATAAATTACATAAATTGGAGTAAAGGCTGATGAAATATATACATTTATACACACACACAAACATTACATACATTTTATCTATATATCTAAATAAAAATAGGCTCAGTACAGTATATATGACCCAAAGTAACTAGTAACTAACTACTTGAGTAGATTTTTTATCCGATACTCTTTTACTCTTACTCAAGTAACTATTCAAGACTAGTACTTTTACTTTTACTTGAGTAAATATTTCTAGAAGTACTTTTACTTTTACTTGAGTACAGTTTTTGGGTACTCTACCCACCTCTGCATGTAAGTCTCTTCAGATCAAACGCATCAGTGTAAGCTGAAATCAGATCTGTAGAGGTCTACAGTGTCAGTCATGGCACAACAAACAACATCTGGGAAATGTTTTATTTACTTCAATGTTAACAAATGAAGATTCAGGTCCATTTTAAATAAAAGCTCCAGTTTACAAATGCAGAGACTATATTTGTTCCAGGAGACATTGATTCATAAACATGAACTCTTCTATTCCAAGGCTGATCTGGAGACAGAATAACAGACGGAGAGCAAGTGTTCTGCTGGAGAACAGACTCTTCTCATGAAGGACACACTTCAGCCGTGTACAAAAGCATGATTACACAGGAATGCTGGGAGAACGGCTGGACTAATGCGTCTATTCAGACCTAAACTAGGCCACGATTACGAGACTAATCACCAGCGAGACCCTCCTGTGCCCATCTTTAAAAGAAGAGTTGGATCAAGATTTAAACATCACTGCGGTTTCAATTGAACGTAGATTTCCATCGAGCTCCGTCGTGCTTCTCTCGTCTCAGTTGTTCTCCTGTGAAACGCTGCTCGCCTGAAAGAGAAAACACCACAGAAACCATCAAAAAGAGCTCGATGACACACGAGATCTTCACTTCTCACACCGTTTCTGAAAGCTGACACTCAAACTCTTCTATTCAAGTTTTCAATTTCATAAAACTCTTTTTACAAAACACAATTCTCGATGTAACACACAAAAATCTAACAGGAACTACTTCCACACATTTGAAAAACCATTTCCTTTTTTTTTTACTTTACACACAAATCCAAGAACCACACACAAAATGTAAAACGCCTCTCATCTCAGAAGCAAACATTTGCCTTAATATTAATTCCTGTTAGATTACCGTGTTACACAGAGAACTGTGTGTTGTGTTTTATGACTTTATGTCAAACTCTGAGAAGTAGTGTGTGTGTGTGTGTGTAGATCTGGTGTGTGTTTCTGCTGTTCTGTGTGTGTGCAGATGAAAACAACTGTAATATTACAGCTGAGGTGTTTGTGATCTTCTGAATGCAGTGCTTTATTTTGTGAGAGATGTGAGGAGTTTAGCATTCTGTGTGTGATTCTTGGTGAAGGAGAGCTCATGTGCTGTGAGCGCGGTGTGGAGCACATGTGGAAGACATCCTCCGCTCCACACATCTGCAGCAAACAGACGCTACGTCACCGGGTGGAGGAATGTTGGCTTCACGGAGAGAACACACAGTTCTTTCTGACTGAACAACCCTCTCAGTAACACACCGCCTTCACGCACTCTCTGAAGCTTGTTCTCAATTAGAGTTTAGTTTTAGCTTTTCTGCTTCATGTTAAATTTTAGTTTGAATAATTTTGTTGTGTTTGTCATTTTTATTAGTCTATATAGTTTCAAATTTAACTTGCTTGGAAAATTTGAATATAGCATAAAACATTTGTAAATATTTCACTGGTTCAGACTCATGATTGATAATTCAATATTAATATTCACAAAGCTGGAATGAAGTGCTTTCAGCAGTAGACCTACAACTTGAAATAAAGATACAAATAAAGATCATTTAGAGGTTTAATTACTCTTTGGAGCATCGGGATCTCGCTAGAAGAGGGCTTAATGAACTCATTTTTGTGAAAACCTCAAATTCACTTCTTTTTTCTGTTGCTCAGAATTAAACCGTGCACATTCACACTCATTCTGCCAGAACGGCTCACAGATGTATTTCAGATCCACGTGTCCCTGCAGCACAGAAGCAGTCATCTGGGTAGGGTTGCACCAGCCGTTCGTAAGTTCTACTTAAACTGGAACGTAAAGTCCAAACTAGAGGCTTAGTAACAACTAGCTAGTTTATAACTAACTCTGTACTTTATTCGGTTGCACCATTTATTCTTAAGGCAGAACGTAGCTAGTAGGTTGTAAGCTCTCCGTAAAGTAATGCGTTGTCGCATAGAATGACGTCTATTTTTCTTAACCCAATCACAAGCCTTCTAATAGGCAAATAGGAAATAGTCTGAACAGCGCGTAATTTGAAACTCATTCTTGACTGGCCTAAACTGAAAGTTAAAAAAAGACATTAAAGCACACGTTATCGAACTCAAAACATTACACTTTGAAAATATCTATCCCACACATGGAGGAGAAAAGAAACAGGAAGAAAAATTTCAGTCATGAAGAAATTCTTATTTTAATTAATGGATACAAAGAAAACAAAACAGTCCTTGAAAGCCAATTAAACTCATCTGTCACAAACCGGAAAAAAGGTGAGATTTGGCAGGACATAACAAAATAAATGCAACACACGTAGTTATTCATGTGGCGACACAAGGCTAGTGACACCCTGCGGATCACTCTACATACTGTAGATTTATGAATCTGTATGCAATCGCCGATTACATTTTGCATTGATCCAGTTGCAAAAAAACGTAAGGCAACACACACTTGAAGGCTTGGGGAGAGAGCGCCGTTTCTGTCTGTCTCGTGCTGAATATCAGACGCTATCATGTGCGTTATCCGTTTATGCCCTCTCTTTTAAAGCGCAAACGAGCATATATGTCGACATCATCATAAATATCCAACGGATGATGTCCGTCTCGTAAAACTCGTTGACGAACTTGCGGCTCTTCATGATCAAATACGAGCTCATCAATGTGATCTAATCTGGCTGACATCTTATTCCGACCGTTATTCATGGACAGAGGCTTCCGTAAATATTTAGTTACAACGTATAGTTGTTTAAACTAAGTTTAATGGTGCAACGCAAAAATATTTAGTAGTCCGTAAGTCGTAACTTAGTGTCCATTTACGTCAAAACTAGGCTAAGTTATAACTTACGCACAGCTGGTGCAACCGGCCCCAGGAGCACAGACTTATATTTGTAGAAATAGACAACAATACATTGTATGAGTCACAATTATACATTTCTCTTTTATGACAAAAATCATTAGGATATTAAGATAAGATCATGTTCATGAAGATATTTAGTAAATCTCCTACCGTAAATATATCAAAACTTCATGTTTGATTAGTAATATGCATTGCTAAGAACTTCATCTGAACAACTTTAAAGATGATTTTCTCAAGACTTAGTTGTTTTTGCTCCCTCAGATTCCAGATTTCTAACAAACCACACATCACTGGAGAGATGATTTATTCAGCTTTCATGCATAAATCTCAGTTTCTTCACAAATGGACACTTATGACTGGTTTTGTGGTGTGGGGTCACATATTTCAGTATATTTGTTTCAGAGTGGAGACACGGAGCGTGAAGATGACTTACATACGGCGTCCTCTCGCCGAACTTGCTCCAGAAGGTCATCCTGACGGTGTTGTGGTGACCGGTGCGCTGGTCAAAGGTCTGGCACGTCTGGAAGGGAGGACTGTAGAGGTGCAGAGAGACGGCGGTCTCCGTGTGACTCACGTTCTCCACTCGATGAAGCCCGATGGAGTCTGAAACACAGAGAGAGCCCCCGGTCAGACTCTCAGATCACACAGTCCTCCCCGAGGCTCAGCTCTCCTCTCACCGTTGATGTAAGCGCACTGGTTCTCCAGCAGAACCCGCTGGGACTTCTGCATCATGCCGCCCTGCAGCCTGCGGTCGGGCCAGTCGAACAGCGTCTCCTTCAGCTGACCCTGGAGCAGCTTCATGAAGCAGTGCGAGTCCGTGTGATCGTGGATACTGCTGCAGTCCAGACAAACACAACACATTCACAACCAGTCCTTGCTTTCTTCACTACGCTCTACAAGTGACAGGGTCTGGAAGTCATATCAACATACATCATTTCACTGTGTCCTTCTTACATTCACTATTACACAGCTTTGTTACATAATAACAATAAATTATGCATAATTACATGCAAGTAACTCTAACCATATAGTAAACACACAGTACTTACACTGTAACAGGGACACATTAAAATAATCAATTAACCCAATTCATCTTCAGTCTTTAAGTTACAATGTGTCAAGTCACATATTACCTTTACATTTACAAAAGGGATTTTTCATACACAGAAAGTGTCCACTTTAATGTTTTAAATCACGTTTGTGAAAATAAAATATGGATTAAATAATGTTCATTAATATAATAATATGTAATAATTAAAAAGCATACTTATCTGGACCTGTCCTTTCTAAAATATGTAGAAGAATAAGTGATCATGCTGAATTTGATCATATATTTGAAGAGATTAAAAACTGACAAATGGGTCAAATCTAGTGGTTTAAAGGAAACTGGCAAAGACTGAGACAGATTTCATATGATCTGTGATCTTATCTTTAATATTTTTTAATAACACCGGTACAGAAAAAAATTTCTCTCAGAATTGTAAGATATACATTTTTATTTTACCTGTGATTTAATCTACTCTGCATTTGTGAGTTTTATCTGTCTTTATGACCGGACTAATCACAAGACATTGGACTCTACTATCAGGCCGTTATCTGTCTGTTAATATCTCTAATCCACTGACGAATGTTCAGTCATTGATCCCCTGGTGATTCCAGGATCCTGCAGGTCAAAAGGTCAATACAGACCGAACACAACATGAACATTACCTGCCGTGTCCTTCACCCCAGCACAGAATCATCAGGTTGAACTTTCCATTTCCCTCATCCACAAGATTCCTGGTGTATCTGGAAACACACAAGGGACTTTAATCAGTGTTATTTTTTTCTCAAACATTTGTCCTTCTTGTAAGCTGAGCTGATTTTGGGGACTCATAATAATGCATGATGACAGATACTGTTGGCTGTTGTTGGAACAGTGCAGAAAGACGGTGGTTAGAGCGCTTGATGAAACCGTAGGAACAGCGGGCTCTGATTGGCCCGCGTCTTCCCCGCCCCCTGGAGAGAAGCCACGCCCACAGCGGAGGCAGAACTCCAGCGAGCGCAGCGCATCCACTCAAAAACAAGGGAAAACTACACTTTTCCTTCAAACCGAGTAATAGTAGGCCCATGATTATACGAGACCCAGTAATGCACTGCCTTAAAACAAGAAAATCATTTGAGCGATGTTTGGATTAAAAGTTAACTCGTTAAAACCCAGTTCACGTTCAGTTTGCGTCAGCAGCGCTTTCTGCTGGTGTTTACATCTGATGCTCTGCGGGAGACTGAACCGTGTGCAACAGGGAATTAACATCTTAATTTCAGTTGCATTGTTCAGTTATGTTAAAAACAAACGAACACACACACACACACAAAACACTTGTGATTGTAAGGCATATGCATAATATGAACTATCTCGAAATAAATGCCTAAGGATAATAATTAACAGTAATAATATCGTTAATGATGATTACCTGTACCGGTCAGATTTGGCATATTTCATCCACTCGTGAGGTTTACTTTCATAGGACTCCATGATGCTCTGCACCTCCTCCACATTGACTCTGTCGCTTTCAAAGATCTTGTGTAGAGTCTGGATCAGATCCTCCAGAGACTCGGGCTTCACGAGCTCGGTGTGCTCCATCTCCAGCGCTGCTGTGTGTCTGACAGAGAGAGAGAGAGAGAGAGAGAGAGTGTGTGTGTGTGTGTGTGTGTGAGTGAGAGAGACAGAGAGAGAGCTCCTCTGATGGACGCTACCATGAGATCAGATCAGGCTGCACGGACTACAATCACAGCAGTTCTGCACAAACCATCTAAACGCGCACTTTAAGCTATGAAGAAGACTTTAATAAACCATTAATTTTAACAAACCAATACATGAGAGACTAAAAATATCATTTGTTTGTTTATTGATCTTTAACAGTTGACCTCCCCCATTACAGTTTGGATTGACCCGCTTTATTCAATGGGTTAACTTTCCTCAAACATTATTATTAACTTCATATTAACCAGTAGTTCTATCTATGAATTATCTTAACATATACAAAAAAAATAAAATAAAATAAAATAATGACATAGTCATATTTCATTTTAATGAGAATCGGGGATTTTTTGTCTGTTCACGTGGCACTTTTAGAAATGAATGAGATTCTTTAGAAATGTTCTCTTAACATGACAAGAAAGTGAGCACAACTCTGAGAAAATATGTATTATTTATTTACTTGCTTACAAAGATTTGTTTTAGAGCTTCAGAATGTTATTGTGCATTTTAAAGTGTTCCTGTTTTATCGAGTGTTTTAGTTTGAACGCCATCATATGGATCATGGGGAAATAAACCCAGTTCATAAACACTAACATCAACACTTCCTAAAAAACCCGAGAAACGAGCATTATTTTAATAAGAAAGACCAAATTTCTCAAAATTAAATAATTAAATAAATATTGAAATATATAAATAAATCGTTAAATACATAATGAAAAATTTAAACACATAAAATAAATGCATAAATAAATATCTAAATATAAATTAATTAACAGAGCATAAGCAGCGTGTATTTTTTCCGGCGCACTCAGAGTATTCACACCGCATTCAGAGGCATGCATTAGAGAGTCAGAATTGTTCTGGATCAAAAACCTGCGAGAGAAGCTGTCAGTGTGAACAGAATAATGAGTGCGTACTGTTTCTGCTCTGCGTGCACTGCTTACGCATCCAGCGTGCAACAGGCGCATAAAGCCAACGTTACTATTGTTGACAGCACTGATTTCAGCCAACATCTCCCGGATATTAAAATTATCTCTACTAGTATTAAAATTAAATCATAGTCAACGTTTGATTGATAAATTCATCTACAAGAGTCAACAACAGATATTTTACTGTACCATCCTCAAGCCATAGCTCGTGATGCGAAATAAGAAAGAAAAAAAACGCCTAAATTTGAAAGAGCAAAGAAATCGAGTTTGATTTGACTGAGTGACGTGCCACCAACCATAACACTGGAAATTAAATAAATAAATGAATAAATACATATTTAAAAACATAAATAAATGAATAAATACATAAATAAATATTATTATTTATTATTTATTTAATTATTTATTTTTGAAAAGTTTGGCCCTCCATATTTTAAAGCTTTGAATCAATTGAAACAAACGTCGAAGCGCTGAAAACATCTCACGCTGGTGACACCTGGTGGTCAGAAAGGTGTAAATGCAACTAAAACTCTGTCAAAACATGCATTGAAACAACTTTTTCCGTTTTTTCGAACTGTTCACACACGCATTTTCATAACTTTGCCTCTTTAAAAAAAAATACTTTACACACAAACCCAAGAACTGCACACACAAAATGCAAAATGTTTCTCATTTGTTGCTAAATGAAGCACCACATTCAAAACATCACAACACATCACAAAAGCAAACTTTTGTCTCACGTTGCAAACAAACACCTTTGCCATAATGTTATATTTCTGGATATATCATGTGCACACAGATATTCAAATCCTAAAGCTCTTCTTTCATGAACTGTCTACATTTCTACACAAGACACAAGTCACTGGCAGATTCACAGTAAACACCAATGCACGATTGAAAGCAAACTTTTTTTACTGTAAGAGTTTGTGTTTGTGAATACAATAGTACACAGTACGAAATAAAAGAAATACATCAAGCATGTGTAGTTGTGTAGATGTGTTTATTCTAAAGCATGATTGGTTGGTGTTCAGTAAAGCACATGTGAGGATCTGAATTAAAAGATTTTAGAATCTGTGTTGAAGTCCCAATCTGAATCAAATGTAAAAAATAGTTTAATTATAAGATTCCCGAATCCGCTCTGAATGGGCCACTTAAAATTCATCTTAGCCTACTTTCAGTATTATTCCTTCAGTCATTTTTCACCATGTCATCAGGGCCACATTAAACCTCATTTGGCCCCGGGCTATGATCTGTTGCAGGGCCCCCAACAAAATTAATGATATACATATACAGTTTTAAATAGGATTTTTATCCCATATCAAAATTCTTGATGCACTGAAATTTAATAAGTTTTGTTACTAATTTCATTAACCTATCACAAAAAAATAAAAGCAGCCTAAGCAAAAATAATCTTACTAAAGATAAGTAAACAGTCACAAATTAGGCTACAACAGAACAAAGATCATACAAAATCAACCTACCTGAAAAACTTTGAAAGTTAACAAATAAACTGAATAGTCTTGACCGTATATATTCAATATATACATTAATTCTTATTTATTTTACAAAAGTGATTTGGTGAAGGACAGTGAGTTGTTAACTTTCTGATGTTAGGGTTACATTATTAACACAAATGACAACAGCAGCTTTATTACACTGCTTTAGAGACACAGTTCACCCAAAAATGTTAATTCTGTTGTTGTTCCAAACCTGTATGAGGTTCCCTCTGCTGTTGAACACAAAACAATATATTTGGCACAATAGTGGTAACCAAACAGATCCTGGGCCCCCCATGACTTCCATATATGAGAAAAAGACACTAATGCCAAACTCTTTGTAATATCCTTTTTTCACCTGTAGAGTTTAAAACACGGGATTCACCGATAATAATACACAGAAGAAGGCTTGAACAAATTTACATAATAAAACACATATGTCATATAATTTTATAGTGTGTTCTTTTTTTCCAATTAACCACATGTGGGATAATAAATGAAAATCTTGAGTGAAGAACAGCAACATACAATACAAATACGTATTTAATTAATTACACATTTCCATTTACACAGATTAGTTAATTAAATTAATTTAAGTAGCCCATCTGCGCGCTACGCAATTATGTGTAAATCAATCTCAGACTGGCACGACTTTTATTTTGACAGTGTCGCTGCGTCATTGCTCTCGCTGTAGCGGAAGTCTCTCTGCTGCGCTTGTTGACAGCTTCCGGCGCGCTCTTCCGCTCTGTTGTGCGCCTGAGTGTCAGATTGCGATTATTAGTTATTGATTATTGTAATACCAGTCTCTAACATCGACGACTTCAGCGGCAGCTGGACTCGACCTCAGCGCTGAACATGATTAAAGCCATTCTGATCTTTAATAATCATGGCAAACCACGGATGTCGAAGTTCTACGAGCATTATGTGAGTAAATTATTATTATTATTATCGCTTAATTACGTGTCTGTTTGATTCACACGTCACCGTGTATTGCACGATGTGTGTGGGCTGTTATTACAGAAATGCCCTTCAATCAGTTATCATGAAGAATATTAGATTTAGACCAGGAAGATACACACAGAGAGAGAGAGAGAGTGTGTGTGTGTGTGTGTGTGTGTGTGTTTGAGAGCGTGTCATCTATGTGTGTGTGTGTGCGAGAGAGAGAGATTTGCTGCAGCCTGGAATTGAACTACTGGTTTCGTCTGGTCAGAGGAGAACTGGCCCCCAACTGAGCCTGGTTTCTCCCAAGGTTTTTTTCTCCATTCTGTCACCGATGGAGTTTCGGTTCCTTGCCGCTGTCGCCTCTGTGTGTGTGTGTGTGTGTGTGTGTGTGTGTGTGTGTGTGTGTGAGAGAGAGAGAGAGAGAGAGTGAGTGTGTTAGTGTGTGAGTGTGTGTTAGTGTGTGTGTGTAGCGGCTGCAGCCTGTGAAATATTGAAGAGCGCTCTTTGTCTCCTGACATGTGATCGGGGTCAGAGGTCACTCTCGAGTTACAGGCTCATGTTCACAGACTCTTGTGAGCGGCTTGTGTGTGTTCCAGAACAACACACACACACACACACACACACACACACAGGGTTATGAGAGGCCTCTCCAGAAGACAGTAGTGTTATTATAAGCTCACTTCACTCCTAGAGACAGCGCCCCCTGCTGCTCACTGTGAAGAACTGCTGATGCTTTCTGAGGTTCTGTTTATTCCTTTCAGACCGAAGACACAGAGCAGCAGATCATCAGAGAAACCTTTCATCTGGTTTCCAAACGAGACGAGAACGTCTGCAACTTCCTGGAGGGAGGACTGTAAGACACACACACACACACACACACACACACACACACACAGTGTTTCTCTGCTGCTGCCACGTGATTGACGTCTCTGCTCACTGTGTGTGTGTGTGTGTGTGTGCTCAGGTTGATCGGCGGCTCGGAGAACAAGCTGATCTACAGACACTACGCCACGCTGTACTTCGTGTTCTGTGTGGATTCGTCCGAGAGCGAGCTGGGCATTCTGGACCTGATCCAGGTCACACTCAAACACACTGCGCTTTATACAGAACAGATCATATATAACTGAATCAAGGACGCAAACCTCATTAACTATGAGACTAAGCCAAGTTCTCCTGTCAGTATTCAGTTCAGTTCATTAATCATTTATGAAACTAATTCAGTGTCAGCTGTGATGCAGCTCTACAGAAGACAACAGAGAGATGATTGAGATCGATTCAGGCTTTAAAACTCACGAGACACTCCATCAGACCACACAAAGAGTCTTTAATCATTCCTGCACTAATTAACAGGCCCTAAAAGCTCTTACATCAGAGTAGAAAGTCTTAATTCATTAAACGTTGCATGCATCACAAAAAGACTAAATCTAATTTCCCCCAATAAAAACAAATCAAGACACATCTAACTTAAACTCAGTGTTGTTTAGTTTTCTGTCTAACTGAACAAATCTAAGTTAATACTTCAAACCAGAACGAATATCTGTGGCTACAGAATCTAAACCTGTTGAGGTTTCTGAACCCTGTGTTCTAGTTTTAATCAGAAACCCACTTCAGTGACTCCCAAAACAAGACTTCGTATCTTCCATCATTTTGCTTCTCCAGTAAACCCATCTTGATTTAAGAAACACTGAAAACATTAGCAAAGCAACAAGACAGTAGTGAGAGAGCAGGAGTTACTCTCAGACTCGCTCTGAAACCGTGTGTGTGTGTGTGTGTGTGTGTGTGTGTCGCAGGTGTTCGTGGAGACACTGGATAAATGCTTTGAGAATGTGTGTGAGCTGGACCTGATCTTCCACCTGGACAAGGTGAGGCCCGCAAGCGCTAGCACTAGCACTAGCATTAGCACCAGCCGCGGGACGCTGAACCGTCTGTGTGTCCGCAGGTGCACAACATCCTGGCGGAGATGGTGATGGGGGGCATGGTGCTGGAGACCAACATGAGCGAGATCATCACGCAGGTGGAGGCGCAGGGAAAGATGGAGAAGTCTGAGGTGAGAGCGGCTCCGTCTGCTGCATGCGCATGTCCCAGAATGCCCTTCTGTTCTGTGATGCCCCGGTCCAACATCAGATCTGCATCGTGAGCGTCTGAAGCAGGATCCGTTTGATCATTTCCATCCGCACACAGATCGTTTCAGAGCAGCTCGACAGAGTCATAATCAGATCAATAACTGAGCCGAGAATAATCCGATTCAGTTCAGATATAAAGAAGACAATACACTGCAAACACGCTTCTCTTCCTCAGTGTGTGTGTGTCTTGTGTTCTAGAATAAATATCTCAATATTACTGAATCAAGATGCATTCACTGTACAAGTAACATTACTTAAGATATTATATCTTGTTTTTAAAAATAAAATAAAAATGTTAGTTTTTGCTTAAAACAAGCAGAAATATCTGTAAATGGGGTAATTCAAGGCTAAACTAAATCATTGTTCTTGCTCCATTGACAGATATTTCTGCTTGTTTTAAGCAAAAACAAACAACATTTAGTAATATATAATATATTACAGAAAACAAGATATAATATCTTAAGTAATGTCACTTGTACAGTGAATGCATCTTGAATCCAGAATGTTGAGATATTTATTCTAGAACACAAGACACACACACACTGAGGAAGAGAAGGATGTTTCCAGTGATTCAGTTCTGGTTTAGTTCTCATCTGATAGTGTCACATCCATAATCTTTAACATGAATATTAAGTGTCTTTTAAACCCAAACTAGTCAAGTTGAAGGCAATGTGTTATTTTCTGTCAGTACTGATTCTTAATCTGTGTTTATTCTGATGTTGAATTGCATTGGAGTGAACTCTGTGTGTGTGTGTGTGTATACACGCACACACACACACACACACACACACACACACACACACACACACTGGATATAATTTACATTTTTCTCTACTTGCTTAAAAAAAGGCACAAATGAATGTGAAACGCTGAGGTTTCAGCAGAGGCTCATTCAGAGTCTGGTTCCTCACAGACCTCCACAAAACACATTTACATCACTGCTTTAGGTCTACAAGATAGGGTTAATACTCTAACTCATTGTTAAATAACAGTTGGCTTTAATAAAAACTTGCCTTCATGGCAGATTTATTCAAACATACATTAAATAATGAAAATTAGGTTGAGTAAAAATAGAATGAATATGTAATCTGTGTCCCTGGATCACAAAACCAGTCGTAAGGGTTAATTTTCTTTAATTAAGGTGTATGCATCATCTGAAGCTGAATAAATCATCTCTCCAGTGATGTCTGGTTTGTTACAAATCTGGAATCTGAGGGAGCAAAAAAATCTAAATATTGAGAAAATCATCTTTAAAGTTGTTCAGATGAAGTTCTTAGCAATGCATATTACTAATCAAACATGAAGTTTTGATATATTTACTGTAGGAGATTTATTAAATATCTTGATGAACATGATCTTATCTTAATATCCGAATGATTTTTGTCATAAAAGAGAGATGTATAATTGTGACTGGTACAGTGTATTGTTGTGTATTTGGACTGCTTCTGTGCTGCAGGGACACGTGTAGAGCGTATATCTGAGAAACTGTCTGTGGCTGACTGTGTTTGGGTCGTTCTGGATGAAGTGTGTTGATCTTGAGCTGCTGTAACTGTCTCTCTTCACTCTCTCCTGACTGTCTCCAGCTCTGTGCGTTTCTCTCTTTCTGCAGACCTTTGTCTTTCAGTGTCCCAGACAGGACAGGTAGACACAGGTACTGCTGAGCCCCCCCCCCCCCCCACACACACACCTCCTGAGGACCGACAGACGCTCACACAGACCACATCAGATCCAGCACACACACACACACACACACACACACCTGATGATGTTTCATACACCAGTCAAAGGCTTCTGAACTGTAAGATTTCTAATGTTCTTTTAAAGAAGTCTCTTCTGCTCATCAAGCCTGCATTTATTTGATCTAAAGTACAGCAAAAACAGTAAAATAGTGATATATTATTACTATTTAAATCAGCTGTTTTCTGTGTGAATCTGTGTTAAAGTGTAATTTATTTCTGTGATGCTCCGCTGTATTTTCAGCATCATTGAATGGTATATGATGTTACAAAAGCTTTCTATTTCAGACAAATGCTGTTCATCAAATAATCCTGAAAAAATGTACTCGTGTTCAACACTGATAATAATCAGAAATATTTCTTGAGCAGTAAATCATCATATTTTCATGATTTCTGAAGATCATGTGACACTGAAGACTGGAGGAATGATGCTGAAAATACAGCGGAGCATCACAGAAATACATTACACTTTAACACAGATTCAGACAGAAAACAGATGATTTACACTGGAATAATATTTCAGATTTTTACTGTTTTTGCTGTACTCAAATAAACGCAGGCTTGATGAGCTGAAGACTTTCTTTCAAAGAAGTCTTTTGGCTGGTAGAGTTTCTGAAGCGTGTTAAACCCATGTGTGACGTTTGGTCCGCTGTGAGACTGTCTGTCCTCAGATTAGATTACAGCAGATCTGTGTGAACATCATGATCCTCTAGAGACGAGAGTAGATCCAGAACACGCGCACACTCACACACACACGCACACACACACGCGCGCCACACACGCACACTCACACACACACGCACACTCACACACACACGCACACTCACACGGGCACACACACACACACACACACACGCGTCACACACGCACACTCACACACACGCGCGTCACACACGCACACTCACACACGCGTCACACACGCACTCACACACACGCGCGTCACACACGCACACTCACACACACGCGCGTCACACACGCACACTCACACACACACACGAGTCACACACGCACACACACACACACACGCGCGTCACACACACACACACACACACACACACACGCGCGTCACACACGCACACACACACACACGCGCGTCACACACGCACACTCACACACACACGAGTCACACACGCACACTCACACGGGCACACACACACACACACACACACGCACGCGTCACACGCACACACACTCACTGATGGAGGGTAAGTACAGTATTCTCATCTGTCCTGCTGTTCGGTGTCTGTCTGAGCGCTGTCCCATGATGCACTGCTCCAGCTGAACAGAGTAAAGACTGAGTGTCTGATGAAGACTCTTCAGGCCTCACGACTCTGGTGCTTTAGGAGCATTCGTCCGCATGCAGGCGGTCAGTCTTTACTCAGCGGTGTACTTGTTCTGATTAGTTAGTGTCAGTTGAACTAGTCTGTGATTAAAGCAGACCCTGCTGTATGAGGAAGCAGATGCTGATTACACGATCAGACTCCAGAGTGTTACTGATCTGCTGTTCTGTGATCATCATCAT
>NC_081775.1:32178657-32196157 GCF_963082965.1 Carassius carassius | reverse complement strand
GGAGTTCAGCACGGGGCCACATTCTTGCGCAAATAAGACCACTGTGTGTGTGTGTGTGTGTGTGTGTGGGTGTGTGTGTCATATTAACCTGTTTAATCCCAAATTTTTCCCATACATGAAAATATCCAAACGATGTGTCATTGATAACCCTTTAAACTTATCAATAATTATTATTTTTATATATTTATACTTTTTTATTTATTTGATTGGTCAAAATTGTGACCGGTGGGATAATGTGTCTATTGAATTAATATATTTCTGCAGTAATAAAAAATATTATATATCTTAGCCCAGCTATTTTAAACAGTTTTCTCAGATTCTAGGGTTATTATTATACATAATAACTCTTTTACAACACTGACAGGAATACAGAGATAAAAGACAAAAAATACAAACATTAGCATATTTCAAAATTTGTACTATTTTTTAACATATCATAAGATTTTTATATAAGTGCTACCATTATTACAACTTTTAATTTAGTGCAATATTTTGTCATTCCAACATTTTAGTGCAGCTTTAACTAACAACTGCGTCTGGATTTATATGTAAAGTTAAATTCACTGTTATCCCAGCGGTCACTATTGTGACCATCAACAAACTGTCTCGGATGCATATGTACCCCTCGTTCCCTAAAGGAGGGAACAGAGACGTTATGTCGACTGACATTATCATCTCTGAGCTTTAGAAGAAAAAGGCCAATGGCAAGTGCTATTTGCATGCCAAGCCACTCCTTCGTACATACGGTATGTAAGATAGCGGCGTGCATCCACTTATTCAGGTTTGTGCTGAGGAGCCGAGACGCATCCCAGCATTCAGCGCAGTTTGAGGCTGTGGTAACGTACTCAAAGCACTACAAATGTCTGCAAGAGAGGCGCCATGCAGCATCACCCAGGAGGAGGCAACACTCCGAGTGGAATGAGCCCTCACTCTCTTTGTCATATCTTTGTTAACATACTTTACAAGCCTTTTGTTTTAGAAGATGTCATCTTCTTCTCAAGGTGCAAACAGGAATTAAACTGCTCTGGTCATGTGACAATTTGCACTAACCATGTGACGCTGCACATATTTAATTGATACCCTTTATTTTTTCCATATTTGCAGGAAATGCACTAAAACATCAGTTAATATGGTTTTTGGAGCTTTATCAATGAAAACCTTGTTTATGGTCACTATTGTGACCGGTGGGATTAAATGTGTTAATGTTGGTTGTACCGCAGTTTGAGTTGAGTAAGCGTGTGAATGTGTTAAACAGCAGTGAACACTCTTCTGAAAGATGGGAACACACACACACACACACACATACACACACACACACATAGACATGATGCAGGCGGTGGTTCAGTGTGTTTGAGCTTGTGTCTGTTAATCCACTGGATTCTGAGGAAACTGTAAAGAGCTGAGCTGTGTGTGTGTGTGTGTGTGTGAGAGAGTATCAGAATGGATGAGGCCTCTCTTGTCCACATGCCGGAGGCGTCTTGAGGAGCGTCTAGGTGACCGTCTGTAGGAGACTGTGAGACTCTCTGTGTCTCTCTCGTTTTGTTAAAGTAATTCTGATGTGTTGCTCTTTTATTACAGCACCATCTTGTTTGTAGTCAGCTTTTATAAAGAGCTGTTCAAGAGAACACATTTTTGCATTCCATTGTGCTACTTTTCCAGTGTTTTTGCATGTAAATGTGATTGAAGGATGGGTTTAATGCTAGCATCTTTTGCAGAATCTTGCGCATAAAACGCTGTTCTAGAAATGCTTCGGCCAAGTTTAAAGAAGTTCTTGACCTTGTGTTGTTTTCGGAGAGAGCTAAGCTGGATGATGACATCATCAGTGAATAGGCTTTAGTTGGAAAAATTACTCTTTGTCATTGTCCTCTTGCATTATTGACAAACTATTTTCTGCTGACACTGTAACGCTGCTTTGACACGATCAGTATTGTATAAAGCACTATGTAAATAAAGGTGGCTTGACCTGACTTTCTCCATTGCACTGCCCACAAAATCAGTTCCATGTGAACTGGCCTTAAGTCACTTGTATTTTATATGATTCAACATTTTGTCCCTGAAATCCAGTTATAATGCCACTGAAGTTTTTGTCATGTTTTAAGTTGTTTTCAGAGCTGGAACCTGCTGGTCCCTTCAGATCATTCAATTCGGCTCACTCAGATATACTGTATATTCATCGCACCAAAACTATCAGTCCCTGATGGACTAAAATGAACTCAGGAGTGGTTTGGTGTGGTCAGAAAGCAATCCAAACCCAACGGATCGATGAACCAAACTCTATCACAATTCATAATGGGAGATGCGGTATTTAAAGAGATAGTTCATCCAAAAATAAAACATAATTTACTCTCCATCAAGTCTTTCCAAACCTGTAGAGTTTTCTTTCTTCTGCTGAACACACAAAAATATATTTTGAAGAATGTGGATAACACATCAATTGACATGGAAAAGTGTTTTTTCTATACTATGTAAGTCAATGGGGACAAACAACTTTTTTGGGTGAACTATAACATTAATAAGCTTCAGTGTCCGTCAGTTAACGCACTTAACTGTTGCCTCTTGCTCTTTTTCAGAGCAGGTTCATTATGAGAATGCTGTCGTGATGAAACACTGTAACGATTTAAGTTCCTGTTGGAGAAAGCAGCATTCGTGTGTCACTCTTCATCATTGCACCTGGGAACAAGATCTTCTCAGTTGAGCTGCTTCGCCTGCGGTGATGCTCTGAGCGGGAGATCCTTCCCAAAATCACATCAGAAATGGAAGCTTTGCACTTCTCGTCTCTGGCCCGGAACAGAGATTTGATGAAGAGGGGTTTTGTTGTTGTTGCTCTGTTCTAACCATCAGTCTTTATAATCCAGATCACAGTCTGTAACCGCAACAAAACCGTTCCTCTGAAGAACTGCTTGCATCAGTTTGACTCTGAATCACTGCTGTGTGAATGTGGGATAAACTGAGTTTAACTCGTACCGAAGGCCTCAAATTCTCTAACCCAGATGAAGATTCCTGCTGTTTCTTCCTTTCTGTGTTTCTTTTCATCATCAGCTTTCAGGCAAATGTGCTTCTCTCATCAGTGGCGCCCGCTGAGCTCCATCAATTATTAAAGCGCATCTGAATCTTTCTGGAGCTGTTTACCTGTTTATGCAGTCAGAAACGTGCGTCTTATATAATTCAACCCAACAGGGACATTCGGCAGTCTGTGGATCTATTCTTAGCTCTGTGTGGTCCATAAATGAATCTTCAATGTGATGTTCAGTGCTGATATCAGTCCTGTACTTCATCCGGAGGATGGAGAATATCTGCTCATGATCACACATTAACCCTGGAAAGCCTGACATATGAGACAGTCCAGACCAAACACAAAACAAAACTTTGCATATGTCAATGTCAATGTCACCTTTATTTATATAGCGCTTTAAACAAAATACATTGCGTCAAAGCAACTGAACAACAATCATTAGGAAAACAGTGTCAATAATGCAAAAATGATAGTTAAAGGCAGTTCATCATTGAATTCAGTTATGTCATCTCTGTTCAGTTAAATAGTGTCTGTGCATTTATTTGCAATCAAGTCAACGATATCGCTGTAGATGAAGTGTCCCCAACTAAGCAAGCCAGAGGCGACAGCGGCAAGGAACCGAAACTCCATCGGTGACAGAATGGAGAAAAAAACCTTGGGAGAAACCAGGCTCAGTTGGGGGGCCAGTTCTCCTCTGACCAGACGAAACCAGTAGTTCAATTCCAGGCTGCAGCAAAGTCATATTGTGCAGAAGAATCATCTGTTTCCTGTGGTCTTGTCCTGGTGCTCCTCTGAGACAAGGTCTTTACAGGGGATCTGTATCTGGGGCTCTAGTTGTCCTGGTCTCCGCTGTCTTTCAGGGATGTAGAGGTCCTTTCTAGGTGCTGATCCAGCATCTGGTCTGGATACGTACTGGATCCGGGTGACTGCAGTGACCCTCTGATCTGGACACAGACTGGATCTGGTGGCTACGGTGACCTCGGAACAAGAGAGAAACAGACAAATATTAGCGTAGATGCCATTCTTCTAATGATGTAGCAAGTACATAAGTTGTTATGGGAAGTGTTTCCGGTTCCGGTTTACCTAATTAATGCAGCCTAAAAATCCTTTAACGGATTTGGATAATAAAAGCATATTAGTATGTTATGTGTATGCCAGGTTAAAGAGATGGGTCTTTAATCTAGATTTAAACTGCAAGAGTGTGTCTGCCTCCCGAACAATGTTAGGTAGGTTATTCCAGAGTTTGGGTGCCAAATAGGAAAAGGATCTGCCGCCTGCAGTTGATTTTGATATTCTAGGTATTATCAAATTGCCTGAGTTTTGAGAACGTAGCGGACGTAGAGGATTATAATGTAAAAGGAGCTCATTCAAATACTGAGTTGCTAAACCATTCAGGGCTTTATAAGTAATAAGCAATATTTTAAAATCTATGCGATGCTTGATAGGGAGCCAGTGCAGTGTTGACAGGACCGGGCTAATATGGTCATACTTCCTGGTTCTAGTAAGAACTCTTGCTGCTGCATTTTGGACTAGCTGTAGTTTGTTTACTAAGCGTGCAGAACAACCACCCAATAAAGCATTACAATAATCTAACCTTGAGGTCATAAATGCATGGATTAACATTTCTGCATTTGACATTGAGAGCATAGGCCGTAATTTAGATATATTTTTGAGATGGAAAAATGCAGTTTTACAAATGCTAGAAATGTGGCTTTCTAAGGAAAGATTGCGATCAAATAGCACACCTAGGTTCTTAACTGATGACGAAGAATTGAGAGAGCAGCCATCAAGTCTTAGAAAGTGTTCTAGGTTATTACAAGCAGAGTTTTTAGGTCCTATAATTAACACCTCTGTTTTTTCAGAATTTAGCAGTAAGAAATTACTCGTCATCCAGTTTTTTATATCGACTATGCAATCCATTAGTTTTTCAAATTGGTGTGTTTCACCGGGCTGCGAAGAAATATAGAGCTGAGTATCATCAGCATAACAGTGAAAGCTAACACCATGTTTCCTGATGATATCTCCCAAGGGTAACATATAAAGCGTGAAGAGTAGCGGCCCTAGTACTGAGCCTTGAGGTACTCCATACTGCACTTGTGATCAATAGGATACATCTTCATTCACTGCTACGAACTGATGGCGATCATATAAGTACGATTTAAACCATGCTAATGCACTTCCACTGATGCCAACAAAGTATTCAAGTCTATGCAAAAGAATGTTGTGGTCAATTGTGTCAAACGCAGCACTAAGATCCAATAAAACTAATAGAGAGATACACCCACGATCAGATGATAAGAGCAGATCATTTGTAACTCTACGAAGAGCAGTCTCAGTACTATGATACGGTCTAAATCCTGACTGGAAATCCTCACATATACCATTTTTCTCTAAGAAGGAATATAATTGTGTGGATACCACCTTTTCTAGTATCTTGGACAGAAAAGGGAGATTCGAGATTGGTCTATAATTAACTAGTTCTTTGGGGTCAAGTTGTGGTTTTTTGATGAGAGGCTTAATAACAGCCAGTTTGAAGGTTTTGGGGACATGTCCTAATGACAATGAGGAATTAATAATAGTCAGAAGAGGATCTATGACTTCTGGAAGCACCTCTTTCAGGAGCTTAGATGGTATAGGGTCTAACATACATGTTGTTGGTTTAGATGATTTAACAAGTTTATACAATTCTTCCTCTCCTATGGTAGAGAATGAGTGGAACTGTTCCTCAGGGGGTCTATAGTGCACTGTCTGATGTGATACTGTAGCTGACGGCTGAATGGTTGCAATTTTATCTCTAATAGTATCGATTTTAGACGTAAAGTAGTTCATAAAGTCATTACTGCTGTGGTGTTGGGAAATATCAACACTTGTTGAGGCTTTATTTTTCGTTAATTTAGCCACTGTATTGAATAAATACCTGGGGTTATGTTTGTTTTCTTCTAAAAGAGAAGAAAAGTAATCGGATCTAGCAGTTTTTAATGCTTTTCTGTAGGATATGTTACTTTCCCGCCAAGCAATACGAAATACCTCTAGTTTTGTTTTCCTCCAGCTGCGCTCCATTTTTCGGGCTGCTCTCTTTAGGCTGCGAGTATGCTCATTATACCATGGTGTCAAACTGTTTTCCTTAACCTTCCTTAAGCGTAAAGGAGCAACTTTATTTAAAGTGCTAGAAAAGAGAGAGTCCATAGTTTCTGTTACATCATCAAGTTGTTCTGAGGTTTTGGATATGCTAAGGAATTTGGTTACATCAGGAAGATAACTTAAAAAGCAGTCTTTTGTGTTAGAAGTGATGGTTCTTCCATACTTGTAACAAGAAGTAGAATTTACAATTTTGGCTATATGAATTTTGCAAAGAACTAAATAATGATCTGAGATATCATCACTTGGCTGAATAATTTCAACACCATCAACATCAATTCCATGTGACAGTATTAAATCTAGAGTATGATTTCGACAATGAGTAGGTCCTGAAACGTGTTGTCTAACACCAATAGAGTTCAGAATGTCTATAAATGCTGATCCCAATGCATCGTTTTCATTATCAACATGGATATTAAAATCACCAACTATTAAAACTTTATCTGCAGCCAGAACTAACTCGGATGTAAAATCACCAAACTCTTTAATAAAGTCTGTATGGTGCCCTGGTGGCCTGTATACAGTAGCCAGTACAAACATAACAGGGGATTTATCATTAACATTTGTTTCTTTGGATAATGTTATATGAAGTACCATTACTTCAAATGAGTTATACTTGTAGCCTGCCCTCTGAGAAATCCTGAAAACGTTGTTATAAATTGAAGCAACACCTCCACCTTTGCCTTTTAGACGCGGCTTGTGTTTATAACAGTAATCTTGGGGGGTGGACTCATTTAAAATAATGTAATCATCAGGTTTTAGCCAGGTTTCTGTCAAACAGAGTACATCTATATTATGATCAGTGATTATATTATTTACAAAAAGTGTTTTCGTAGAAAGGGATCTGATATTCAATAAGCCAAGCTTTATCATTTGTTTATCCATATTGCTTCTGTTTTTTTATTTGTTGAACCTCAATTAAATTGTTAATCTTAACTTGGTTTGGACGTTTTTTGTATTTTCTAGTTCGGGGAACAGACACAGTCTCTATAGTGTGATATCTAGGTGAAAGAGTCTCTATGTGCTGAGAATTAACTGACCTCTGTGACGGGAGGCAGCTAGCAGACGGTCGGTTTAGCCAGTCTGTCTGCTTCCTGACCTGGGCCCCAGTTAGTCAAGTATAAACACTAAGACTATTTGCCATATTTCTAGAGAGAAGAGTGGCGCCACCCCAGGAGGGATGAAGACCATCTCTTTTCAACAGGTCAGGTCTGCCCCAAAAGCTCGTCCAATTGTCTATGAAACCTATGTTATTCTGTGGGCACCACTTAGACATCCAGCCATTGAGTGATGACAATCTGCTATGCATCTCATCACCACGGTAAGCAGGGAGGGGACCAGAGCATATTACAGTGTCTGACATCGTGCTTGCAAGTTCACACACCTCTTTAATGTTATTTTTAGTGATCTCCGACTGGCGAAGTCGAACATCATTAGCGCCGGCATGAATAACAATCTTACTGTATTTACGTTTAGCATTAGCCAGCACTTTTAAATTTGCCAAGATGTCAGGCGCTCTGGCTCCCGGTAAACATTTGACTATGGTGGCTGGTGTCTCTATATTCACGTTCCGTACAATAGAATCACCAATAACTAGAGCACTTTCATCAGGTTTCTCAGTGGGTGCATCACTGAGTGGGGAGAACCTGTTTAATGTTTTGATCGGAACAGAAGAGCGGTGTTTTGACCCACGACTACGCTGCCTCACCGTCACCCAGTTGCCCTGCTGCTGGGGCTCTGTTTCCGGAACCGAACAATGTACAGGAATCCCTGAGCTAGACGCATCCAAAGCTGTATCTAGAGCCCTAACATTCTTACTGTCCTCAATTAAAGTTTGGATGCGTGTCTCTAATTCTGAAATCTTCTCTGTCAGCCTAACTATTTCCCTGCATTTATCACATGTGAATCCCTCATCAGCGACAGAGATAGATAAACTGTACATGTGGCAAGAGGTGCAAGAAACAATGATAGGAGAAGCCATTACTCACCGTGCTTGATGAAAATTCTTACTGCGGTTGTTTGATGAACTTGTGAAAAACTGGAGCGAGGGAGAGGAGAAAAGAAAACAGCGATAGGTTCGAATGAAAATGCTAATGACAAGCTAACGAGTGCTAACGCTTTGCCATATGTGTAATACATATGTGTTCATGTATTAGATCCATCAGGCTTTTATGGTTCTGATACATTGAGAAAATGGAGGAGAAAGCAGCTCATTTTTATTTAGAGACCCAAACTGAGCAACAATATAAATACAGATGCTGATATTTCTATGATGAAATTCTGATGCTTGTGATGTATCTAACAGTACACTGCAAAAAATGATTCTCTTAGTGTTTTTGTCTTGTTTTCTAGTCTAAATAGCTAAACATTATTCTTGAATCAAGATGAATTTACTGTACAAGTAAAATAACTTAAGATATCAAGTTTTTTTTCTGTAAAAAAATACATGCATGAATGAATACAAATGTTGTTAGTTCCCTTTCGAGAGTACTCTCGTACTGCGTAAGCTAGCTTACGCTATGGGAAAGGTCCCCTTTTCTCGAGAATATGAAGCCAAAAATTATCCTTAATTTTTAATAATGTAAAACGCAGTGCTGCAGCACAGCAGACCTAAGCGAAGCGGCTCGTGCGCTTATTGGCTGTGCTGTGGCAACTGCAGCAACCTATGGTGAGCCGGCGGAGAGGAACGAACCAATGGGGGCGCTTCGCGCCCATTGGACGTCAGAGCGCGCCAAAATAGGCATGGCTGGAACTATATAAGCCGCCGCTTTGCCATAGGGATCAGATTTCATCAACTTCAGCGATCTCACCTGCACTTCGCTGTCTTCTCCGGAGAAGCCTCTACACGCCGTCGAAAAACCTCTCAGCGGGATAGCACTGCAACGCAGATCTGAGGACGTCGGCTCGTGCTTCATCCCGACGCCGCCTTCAGCATTCGCTTCCTGCTGCTCCATCCGGCGTGACTATATCCTTTAAAAAGCTAAGTGTGTTTGCCGCTGCATCACACTTTTTCGCAAAAGAGCAAATTTCGAGGCGTTGTTTCAAATGCGTTCTGAGCATACACCTCCGCTGGTCAAGCTGCTTCGGCTCTACACACCATGGCAGTGCTTCAGGTTTTTCAGGCCAGACTTCTCCGTAACCTGGACGAGTCTGCCCCAGATACCTATGATTTTAAAGATCTCCGCAGCGCTACTGATCTAGCCCTGCGTGCGACAAAGACCACAGCACAAGCGATCGGCCGAAGCATGGCAAGCCTCGCTGTTTTAGAGCGACACCTCTGGCTCACGCTCACGGAGATGAAAGACGCCGACAAATCCGCCTTTCTTGACTCTCCTATCTCTCCTTCCGGCCTCTTTGGCCAGTCGGTTAAGGGTTTCGCGGAAGGCTTCACTGAGGCTCAGAAGACGTCACAAGCAATGAGACACTTCCTGCCGAAACGCTCTAGCTCTGCTGCAGGACGCCGTAGAAATGCGCCACCCCCTCAGACCTCGAAGCCATCGCAGCCAGACTTACAGTCTCACCCAGCGACCAAAACCCAGCACCGCTCTCGCTCTAAGAGCCGCAAACCGCCAGAGAGACGGGGACCTCGGCCCAGGATTGTGATGAACCCCGAGCCTCCGAAGCCCTCCTGACCTTCGTGCTGAAAAGACCGTGGTTAAGTCCCGCTGCGGCCGGACCACCACACAAGAAACCTCACATACTTCCTCCAATCCCCTCACTAAAGGCGGTTGGAGATGTCTATACTGCAGTAAACGAGCCTGTTACAATGCACGCACGCCTGCACACAAACGCCGCTTTCACGGCGACCTCAATAAAGCACAAAAAGAGCTTTTTCTATGTAGGCAGTGTGCCCACTACACAGTACGCACCCCTACATGTATACACACTCCCCCAAGTGTCACAAAAACACACTCGGGTCCCCTTTCATGCCCACCTTCCCGCTCGTGCCGGAGGTGCTCTAAATGTAGCGCGCGTGCCCACTTTTTTTTGAATATAATAAAACGAGGTTACTCGCTCCAGTTCGCTCGCAGACCGCCGCGCTTTCGCGCCGTGGTCGAAACGAAAGTGAAAAGCGAAATGACACACGTCCTTTGCGCTGAACTGATAAACCTTCTTGCAAAAGGGGCGATAGAAACTGTCCCCCCTGCGCAGCGCGAGTCAGGCTTTTACAGCCGCTACTTCCTCGTACCAAAAAAGGATGGCGGTCTCAGACCCATCCTAGATCTCAGACGTTTGAACAAAGCGCTTATGACGCGATCGTTCAAAATGTTAACTACCAAACAAATACTCGCGCAAATTCGCCCGAGGGATTGGTTTTTCTCAGTGGATCTGAAAGACGCTTACTTTCACATTCAAATAGCACCTCATCACAGGCCATTCTTGAGATTCGCCTTCGAGGGGCAGACTTATCAGTACATGGTTCTTCCATTCGGCCTCTCCGTAGCGCCCCGTACGTTTACACGGTGCATGTATGCCGCTCTCGCACCCCTGAGAATGCGGGGAGTGCGAGTATTGAACTACCTCGACGACTGGCTAGTTTTAGCCCATTCCGAGGAACTACTGACGACACACAGATCCTGGATCATCAGCCATTTAGAATGCCTGGGTCTCACGATCAACACTGTCAAGAGCGCTCTGTCTCCCAGCCAGAGGATTTCCTTTTTGGGGATAGACATAGACTCTGTGACATGTACAGCGCGTCTGACGTCACAGCGCGCTCTCACTATTCAGCATCTAGCCGTGTCGTTCAAAGCCGGGTCTCTTTACCCGCTCAAACGATTTCAAGAAATGCTAGGTCTGATGGCATCAGGCTCTGCGGTTCTCAAACTGGGCCTGCTGCGCATGCGCCCACTACAACGCTGGCTGAGAGACCGTATTCCAGCGCACGCCTGGATTTCCGGCCGCGCGCGCATCAAGGTGACCCACGGCTGCATCACAGCTCTGGCCCCTTGGAAAATAGCCAACTGGTATCAGTTAGGCGTAAGCACGGGCGCTGTCTCGAAATGGAAAGTAGTCTCGACAGATGCATCCAACCTCGGTTGGGGCGCCCTGTACGAGGGCAGGTCTGCCTCCGGCCTCTGGTCGAGCCCGGAGCGACTGTTACACATAAACTGTCTGGAGATGATAGCGGTCGAACTATCCCTGAAAACTTTCCTCACATTTTTAAAAGGCCACCACGTTCTGGTCAGATCAGACAACATGTCAGTGGTGGCCTACATAAATCGCCAGGGTGGTGTCAGGTCAGAAACCTTGCACACCCTGACCGAACGTCTTCTGACATGGGCACATTACAACCTGCGCTCGCTAAAGGCAGCGCATGTACCTGGCATCCTGAACCGGGGCCCTGACATGCTTTCCAGGGCGAATGTTCCCCCTGGGGAGTGGTCTCTTCACCCACAAACGGTTCAGTTGATGTGGAGCATCTTCGGCAGGGCAGAGGTCGACCTCTTCGCCTCAGAAGACAACGCTCATTGCCCAATATATTTTTCAAAGAGCAGGGAGGCGCTGGCCCTCGATTGGCCCAGATGCCCGCTTTATGCCTTCCCACCGGTCGCGATGCTACCGCAGGTCATCGATCGGGTCAGGAAGAACAGATGTGCTATGCTGCTAGTAGCCCCACTCTGGACGACCCAACCTTGGTTCTCCGAGCTGATGCAGCTGTCCAGTACAGCCCCATGGCCAATACCGCTGCGGAAAGATCTCCTCACGCAGCTGAAGGGCGCGCTCTGGCATCCCCACCCCGAACTTTGGGCCCTTCATGTATGGCCCCTCAACGGGTACCCGGGAACCTCCCTGAGGGAGTATTAAAGACCATTACGGAAGCCAGAGCGCCCTCAACCAGGCGCCTTTATGCGCAGAAATGGTCAGTGTTCTCCACCTGGTGCGGGACACGGAACCTAGACCCTCACTTATGTGACGTGACGGAGATACTCTCCTTCCTACAGGAGCGTTTAGATGCGGGCAGATCCCCGTCTACGCTCAAAGTGTATGTGGCAGCCATTGCAGCTTCTCATGCTCCGGTGGCCGGCCTATCACTGGGAAAAAACGAACTGGTCATTCGTTTCCTTAAGGGAGCTCGTCGGATGAACCCTCCCCGACCCCCTTCAATCCCTTCCTGGGACCTGTCTACGGTCCTAGAGGCCTTAAAGGGCCCCCCTTTTGAACACCTTCAGTCTGTCGACATGAAGCTTCTTTCGTTCAAAACCGCTTTTCTACTGGCTCTGGCCTCAGTCAAGCGAGTGGGAGATTTACATGCGCTATCTGTAAGCGCTGACTGTCTCGAATTTGGGCCTAATGACTCCAGAGTCATTCTCAGACCAAGACACGGCTATGTCCCCAAGGTGCTCTCAACACCGTTCAGAGCACAGGTCATCTCGCTGTCAGCCCTTTCCTCGCAAAGCGACGAAAGCAACACGAGCTTCATCTGCCCCATCAGGGCTCTCAAAACCTATATTGCGCGCTCCCCCTCATTCAGGAGGTCGGACCAGCTCTTCATATGCTTTGGTGGGCGCACCCGAGGTCTCGCCACCACGAAGCAAAGCCTATCGCGATGGATAGTAGACACTATCTCGCTGGCTTACAAATCTAAGGGCCTTCGCTGCCCGTTCGGCATCAGAGCCCATTCCACCCGAGGTATGGCCTCATCATGGGCGTGGTCCTGCGGGATACCACTGGATGATATCTGTGCGGCGGCAGGCTGGGCCTCTCCGTCCACATTTATTAGATTCTATAATTTGCAAGTCCCTGCCCTGCAGGCCAGGGTACTTTCTATATAGACGTGCTAAGCCTTATCACGTCCCCCTTTTTTCGTTCCCTATATAAAGCTCACTAAGGTTGGCTGTTGGGACTGAGATTTCTCCTGCTATAAAGCCCCGGCCTCTCGCCTCGGGCTGTGACAGGTCGAAGTTCCCGAGCACGCACGGCGTTTTACATTGTGTTCCCATAGCGTAAGCTAGCTTACGCAGTACGAGAGTACTCTCGAAAGGGAACGTACTCGGTTACTGACGTAACCTCGGTTCCCTGAGATGAGGGAACGAGTACTGCGTAACCTGCCGTGCTATGTGCTCGGATCGGGTGATCGCTTCAGTCGATTTAAAACCTGATCCCTATGGCAAAGCGGCGGCTTATATAGTTCCAGCCACGCCTATTTTGGCGCGCTCTGACGTCCAATGGGCGCGAAGCGCCCCCATTGGTTCGTTCCTCTCCGCCGCCTCACCATAGGTTGCTGCAGTTGCCACAGCACAGCCAATAAGCGCGCGAGCCGCTTCGCTTAGGTCTGCTGTGCTGCAGCACTGCGTTTTACATTATTAAAAATTAAGGATAATTTTTGGCTTCATATTCTCGAGAAAAGGGGACCTTTCCCATAGCGTAAGCTAGCTTACGCAGTACTCGTTCCCTCATCTCAGGGAACCGAGGTTACGTCAGTAACCGAGTACGTTCTTCCTTAAAACCATCAGAAATATCTGCCAGTGGGGCAAGAAAAAATAATCTTGTTAAAGCTTTGAATTAAGATTATTTTCCTAACCCCACTGGCAGATATTTTTACTTGTTTTAAGCAAATTTTGATTACTGTTTTTTTTTAGAAAACACGACATAATATCTTAAATCATTTGATTTATTCAAAATAAAATCTTTTTTTGCAGTGTATAGCTGATACTGACATAAAATGATCTATATATCAGCGGTCGCTCTATATCTCCAGTAATGTGTGTCAGTGAGATGAGATGTAAATGATCCGCACATATAACGCAGTGATTGAGAGCTGAAGAAATCAAGGCTCCTCAGAAGATGTGAGATGTTCTGGAGGCTTGTGAAGATCATTCCTCTGCTGAGGAACAGTGAAAGTAAAGCTTCTGGAAACAAACGCTCCTCAAAAGATCCTGAGGATCAGATTTGAGACTCTAAAACATGATTGATGGAGAATCAAGTAAAGCTGAGCTGCTTCAGTCCAGTAAGAGTTCATCTGGAGATATTACTGACCTTATTCTGACCTTTACTTGATCAGAATAGTTTTACAGACTTAACATACGGTTGTACAGTTACACTAAAAGACCTTTGACTGGATAATAAACTAGCTAAAAACTAAAAATGAAACAATCTGAATTGACGTTTTGAACAAGCGTCTGGTCCTGTTCTTAGACTTCAGCTGGAGTTTGCTGTGAATCTGTTGTTGGTTTTCTATCAGACTGAAATGAACTGGTGTCATGTGCGAGCCGTGTTTAGACCGAGCGTGTGAAGTGATGTTGTTTCTGGATGATTCACGCTCACCTTCAGACCGGATTCATCTGAACTTCAGACAGTAAACAGCATCGTGTGTGTTTCCTCCTGAGGATGCTCTCATTACAGTCTCCCGCTAGATGTAGGCCAGAGGAGAAACAGACGAGTCTTATTATCTTATTAGAGCCAGCGCTTCGTCAGCCGCTTGTATGCTAATGACAGACGTGTGTTTTAATGAGGCCACAGCACTGCATTATGGGATCATCTGACGTTTGGCTAATGAGTCCTGTTATCCTGTCAGTCAGTGAACTGTTTTAACCCACTCCTGCTGCTCACTGGGATGTTTTTTTTGTGTTTTTGTTTTTTTTCAATGAAATAAATGTGCTTTTAGTTCAATAGTGGTTTTAATTTAATATTTTGTATTTTTATGGGATTTTATTGTACTAAAATATATTTATGGAATAGTTGTGTTCCATTTATTACCTGTTAACCAAGTTTAATCATTGCCCTGAAAATGAAATATCCGTCATAAATCTTATATTTGGTTTCTTTTTAAAGAAGACCTTTGGCAGATTATTGCTGAAGTGAAAGAAGTTAAAAAGTAAATTAAATAAAAGTTGTAGAAGTTTATGTATATTTTAATGGAATATATAAATTTTCCGAAACATTTTTTATACTCTATACTCTATAACTGCATGAAAATCAAAATGAATTGTGTTTCAAATTTGAAGTTGACATCGCAAAAAATGAGCTTTCAGTCAGATTTAGTTTGGTCGCAGTACAGTTTCCACTTAATTAAATTTGCGTCCTACTTGTTTCCAGTGCATTATTTTTGACAATTGTGACAATTTTTGAAGGAACACTCAACCTTTTCGAATCATGTCTATTATTTTTGTGTGTGCGCATGTGTTCACACAGCAAGTGCCAAAACCTTTGCAAGATTTGTGCTATTACGATGATTAAAAAATGTACTCAATATGTTATATACTCAATAGGTTAAGAGCATTGAATGACAATTCAGTTTGTGAATTACAGAAATACCACATTTGGTAAAACATGCTTAAATACATAATCGAGTAGTTTGTGCAGTTCTTCTGTAAGTCACATCAATATTAACCCATGTCAGTTGTGCTTTTCTCCAGATGTTTTTCTCCTGGTTTGACGTGAACATGATGAAACTGAGCATGTGCGGCCGGATCGTTTCCCATTAAATGAGAAGCAGACGGCCAGGGGTCGAGCTGTGATGTGGCGAGGTTCGAGTCATGAACGAGTCACTCTTAAAAGAGTCATATGAAGATCTTTCTGTGTTTTAATGAGACGACCACAATGCATCTGTGCTTTTGACTTTGATGGGAGCGCTGGTATTTGAGCCTTAATTTCTCTGAGAAACGTTATTTAGCACCAAAGATTAGTGTGTCGGCCTCATGGTCTTCAGAAGGAGATTTGAGTCTGAAAATGAAGCTGATTTCAAGGGTTTTGTCTCACCATTGTGGTTTTTCACCATTTTAATCACCATTTTCATTGCTTTTTTAAATCAGGAAATATGAAAACTGATATTATAAAAATAAAATAAAATTAAAAATATTACAAATAAATTTTTAAATATAATTAATTGTTAACTAGTAGGTTAGCAAAGGGGTGGAACATTTCCGGAAGACTTTCCAGAATTTTTGGAAACTTTCTGATAAATTGGGAAATAAGTTTCCAGAAATTCCAGAAAATGTACTGTATAAGTAAATCTTAAGTCATGTTACTTGTACAGTAAATTCATCTTGATTCAAGAATGTTCAAATATTTCTGCTAGAAAACAAGACACAAACACTGAGTAAGAGAACCATTTTTTTTCAGTGTGGAAATGTCTCGCCCCTTTCCCAATCCGGTTCACTATGAACATGAATGAAGACAGTAAACACATCTTAAAAGCAGTTATTTATCGACTCATCAGAAATAGACTCATATGAATGAATGGTGAACTGGTTTCGGACGTCTGGTCATATTTCGGCAGTTTTCCCAGCAGTGTGTGGAGGAGGAGAGGCCTCCCATCCGTCTGTCGAGGTGATGCCTCTGAGCGAGCGCGGGACAATCGTGGTGTTCTCTACTGTACAGCGGCGCAGTGGGACGAGCGTGTGAAAATCCGCTTTGGCCCTGCTCCATTCATCCTGCTTTAGGGACACAAGAACCTCAATAGGACAATGAGGCTTTTTCCCCTCAACGGCTCGCAAACAAAACAGCCGCGTGAATCCAGGGCGCTCTGACAGTCACGTCAACCTGACGCTCTGTGCTCTTATTGAACCAAAACAGAGGATGTGGCTTATTCGAATACAGGAAGCATGGTCTGTCCGGCTCGCCGCATCTTTACTAAACAAATGAGAGAGAGACGAGAGCCTTTCCCTCAACACCCGCTACAACCCATGCAGAAAAACATCTCCAGAGCGGATTCAGTGCTTTCACTGCAAAAAAATCATTCCCTAATTGTCTTGTTTTCTAGGACAAATACCTAGAAATTCTTGAATCAAGATGAATTTACTTGACAAGATAAGATATTATGTTTTGTTTTCTGTAAAAAAGAGAATGTAGCAGGCGATAATGAGTCATTCTAATAAGAATCTGGTAGAACAGTTCAGGATATAGATTTTCCTGCTTGCCAGCCCTCAAACAACATACAAAACTACCAAACTTTGCTATAAGTTTGATCGCAACATATAATCATTGCAGTGAATAGAGTTCACTGTCTGTTTGACTACGTCATTAAATAACTGCATGAATTTGACTGTACATTTCTGCCATATGGACATCAACTACTACGAAATCTAATGTAGAAACTTTAAAATAGAAACTTATTTTCTGTAAAGCTGCTTTACAATGATTTGTATCGTGAATTGTTTGGAGCTGCATTGAGATCCCAGTATCTCTAGAAATGAATCACACAGGGCTTTAAAAATGGAAATATCAAAAGATAAGTTTGTTGAGAATCAAAATCTAAAAGGATATGAAGATATCTTTAATACTTCTTGAGTTTCAGCCATGCAAACTATGGAAAAACAAACACGAAAAGTGCTTATTTCCCATTTGTGAATGGTCACCATTGGCAAATAATGCCATACAGATTACTAAAGTCAACAGATTTCACTA
>NC_081775.1:32158657-32176157 GCF_963082965.1 Carassius carassius | reverse complement strand
AATAATCATGTCAAATTCATCATTTATGAATCTAACTGAATTTCAGCTGTAAAGCAGCTCTACAGAAGATAATAGTCATTATTCAGATTCAATTGTTTGAATCTTAATTCGAAATTTGATTCTTAACCATGAATCAGAGAACAATCATGTCATAATTCAGCTCAATTTGGATTAAATTAACTTCATTAATAGTCAATGTTGCACAGTTTCTTTAATTATAAAACAACAAATTCAAAATTAAATGAACCAATTCTACAGGCAAAGTGTCAATTTAGCTCAATTCTGATTCAGTTCAGTTAATGTGAATAAATTATTAAAATATTCAATTATTCAATTCTTAATTTAAGATTCAATTTCAGCTATAAGCAGTTCTCCAGAAGACAATTGAATCATTATTCAGATCAATTCAGTTCAATAACCACTGATGTTTCAAAGTTTAACTATAAAACAGATTCAATTGTTCGATTCTTAATTCAAAATTCAAATCCTAACTTTAAATCAACTCAATCAGAAAACAGTCATGTTATAATTCAGCTCCAGCTGGATTAAGTTCCTTAACACTTAATGCTGCAACTATAAATTATAAATTTAATCAATTATAAAACAAAATTAATTCTTCAATTCTTAATTCATAATTTGATTCTTAACTATAAAGCAGCTCCACACAACACTGGTTTCACAGACAGGGTTTAGACTAAGCCAAGATCAGGTCGTAGTTCAATAAGGAACATTTAAGTAATTTTATCAACATGCCTTAGAGTAAAACATTAGTGATGTGCGTCTTGCAAGTTACTTTCAGTTAAAAGTAGTTAAGGCGGGCGCCGCAGCATAAATGATGAACACTGCTCCGGGTGTGTGCTCACAGTGTGTGTGTGTGTGTGTTCACTGCTCTGTGTGTGTGCATTTCGGATGGGTTAAATGCAGAGCACGGATTCTGAGTATGGGTCACCATACTTGGCTGAATGTCACGTCACTTTCACTTTCAGTTAAAACAGCTCAGACTTCCACTTTAGACCTAAGCCTTGTCTGTGAAACCGGGAGAAAGAGTCATAATTTAGATTCAGATTCAGTTCAGTGTCAAATGTTGTAATTCAATTCTTTTTTCAGCCATATCAGCTCTTCACATTACTTCAGTTCTAGTTTAGTTCTCATAGTGTCAGATTGATCATATTTCTTGTAGAGACTCTGCAGAAGATCAGTTTCTTCTTTATTTTTGGGTGTGGATTCGTCCGAGAGTGAACGCTGATCTGCTGCTCAAGTGTGTTATTTCAGAGTGTTGTTGATATTTTATGGATATGATCATGAAACTTTCACTTGTGCACTCAGTGAATCTACAGGACAGACGTGTGCTAATAATTGATGAGGTGCTTTTATTTCCTCCTCTGTTTCAGCGTCTGCAGGAAGTTCAGTCATCAGGATCTGCTGGACTTCTTCGCTCAGGTCAGACTGAATCCTCTGATCTCCAGTGTGTTCAGACGCTGACCGCTCTGTGTGTGTCTTACAGAAGGAGATGATTCAGACTGTCTGCTATCCCATGATTCCTCCGCTGACGTCTCTGGCTGTTTCTGGATGTGACTGAAGCTCTGGAGTGTGAAGTGTTAATAAACTGAAGCTCGTCACACGTCTGATGAGGATTCATTAAAGATGATTTTGCTCTGAAGCATCTGGATTTATGACTTCTTTGCCTTCTAAATAGAAAATATAAAGAATTCATATATTAAAAGAATATAACAAAACCACAGAGCAAGATGTTCATTTTTAGCAGTGCATGCCTCATGAATTTAAGCTCTTATTCTGCTCTGATTGAAAGCCTTTATTTGTGGATGGGGTGAATGGAGACTGCACAGAAGCCTGTTTTCTGTAAGTGTTGCTGGAGCTGCGGTCTGCTGCTGGTGAAGACTCGTCGGTCAGTCGATGCTCCTGTGTCTCGTCTCGAGGTGCGCTGGTTCTGTCCGCCGCAGGGAGACGTGTGACGCACAGCTCACTGAACAGATGGCGAGAGGCTCGGAGCTGAGACTCCAGCAGAGAAACACAGAACACAGAGTTCTGGAGGAACGAGCCGATCACAGGCCGTCTGGACCCAACACAGAGCTGCGTCTTCATCTCGGGATGCAGATGTGAGAGGATGCTCCCAAACACACACACACACACACACACACACACACACACAGTCTTACAGTAAACTCAACTAGTAATCGAGTGCATTAACACATTAGGTTCCTGGTGCTATCGAATACTCTCTCTCTCTCTCTCTCTATATATATATGTGTTTTTTTGTCTTTTTAATTGGTTTGGTGTGTGTGTGTCTTGCAGATCTACATACTTCATGCATTTCCTTGAGGAATAGCTCTTGTTTTCACAGATTTTATCTCAACTCTGAGTATGTTTTGTCTTATTGTACTAGCAAATATTTTCAGGGCAGTAAGACCACACTCAATAAAGAGACATGCCAGTGAAACAGGTAGATATTGCAGGTATATTTCATGGAAAGCGTAGAACTGACAATATGCCAAAAACCACAGGGAACAAAGAACAGACAGACAACGGACTACAAACTGACTACAAACACCACGGGAGACAGGAAGTGACATAAAAGTCTAAGAACATGTAATAAAATCAAGAAAGAGTTGATTTGTGAAGAGAGCGATCATGTTGATTTTCTGAAACCAAAATAAAAAAAAACAACTTTTCTCAATAATCGCTCATTTCCAGTGAATGAAATCACACGTTCTCTGAAAACAAACCTTGATATCTCAAGCAGCATTTATCTCAACTGGAAAACAAGACTTAAAAGACTAATTAATAACGGATCTGTGTGATTATATCAGTGAAGTTCTCATCATGTTTGGATAAATCGCAATAAACCTCCGGAGGAAACACGGTTCCTCAAATCCTGAACACATGAACAGATGAGCACTAAACGGATTAAAGCAATAAATCTCCCAAAAATCAGGATTGAGTCATTATTTATTCCCCCTCATGTCGATCCAGACCATGCTGTTAGTTTCTGCGGAGAACTCGAGGGTTTTAGGCTGAGGTCACTGGGAGAGAGATTTTAAGCAAATGAAGACAGAATTGAGATGAAGACAAACACAGATCTTTGTGTGAAACCGGATCCGAGAGACAGATGGAGAAAATGTGCGGCCGTGGGATTTTTCGCATGGATCCATTGGCACCTGGATTTGGGAAACAGGATTAGCGGGTGTGTAATTATGGCTGCTGTAGGGTGTGTGTGTGTGTGTGAAACGCTTTGCTCAGCTTCAAAGTATTCATGAATTCTGCCCTAATTTTAGAGTTTTTGGCTGTGCTGAGATATGAAGGAGGATCTTCTGCTGGAGAACCTGTGATCCTTTCATCGTAGTCAGGTGTTCTAACAAAAATACGGCTACCAACACTGGATTTTTAATACTGTACTGTTAGGTTTAGTGTTGGGGTAGGTGTACACAGAAATAAAGCCTCACACTACATTAATATCATGCTGGAAGCAAAATCTGACAGTGATGCACCAAAGACTAGATAAATACAATGATTCACTCCTTTACTTATGAATGGGAGAAACTGCAATCTAAACATCGGACGGATGAAATCCTCAACATATGTATTACAAAGGACAAAGTGTGCATTCTTCATTTTTTTTGTGAACAATGCGTTTATTGTTTTTAATTATACAAGATTGGTAACAGGGAAACACATTTCCATTTTGTCCAAAGTGTGCATTCTGAAATCTAAATAAAAATTGATGCTTTGTATGCACATATAGGCCTACCTTAATTTGTTATTCACTTTTTGTGTAATTTTGTTATAGTGTTTTAATTCGTACAGTATTCACTGCATTTGTCCTGAGACAGATTCAAGCGTGGACTTATTAAACCTGCAGGATGTTTTAATGGTGCAAAGACCTCTTAGATGCCAAAAGATCAATGCAAATTAGATTTCTCATGTCATGAGCCCTTTAATGCATTGATGATGCACGCTCAGTGCTGACGGATCAGGTCTGTGGAAATCTTCATCTCAGTCTGTTATCTGATGCTACAATCCCATCTGCAAGCACTCTGAGGTCATAAACTTGCTAAAACAATAGCGGGCGAGCACACGCCGGGTTCGTGTGAATGCGCCTCTTGATGCTCTCTGCAGATGCGACTTGAGGGCAAGAGCAGCGTAAACCAAATAAGAAAAAAGAAAGAACTGAATGGAGAGCCAAACAGAAAGAGCCAGTGTTTGTGAAGAACGGAGGATGAGCTGTTCGCTCCAAGACACTGGAGACGTCTTCATCTGAACACTGAGATCACTGAGGAGCTTCACAATGACCCTTCAGCTCTCTCCCTCCCTCACACACACACACACACACACACACACACACACACACACACACACACACACACACACACACACACACACACACACACACACACACATCCCATCTGAACACACTCATGATTGTTATTCACTGACACTGCCTTAACTGGATGAGGATCTTCTCAAGGTGAGGGAACATCAGTGTGTGTGTGTGTGTGTGTGTGTTTACCTCCCTGCATTGTCAGCATGATCATGAAAGTGGGCGGGACTGTATGCAAATCATGTCACAGCTGTAGGACACCTGGGATGGAGGGGGAGGAGCTCTTTCATTATGGATGAAGCTGCTGCCGCTTTTTTTTTAGCTTCACTAACCTACATACATGAGAACACACACACACACACACACACACACACACATCAGCTGTGACTTAGTTGGCTTCCTCCAACTAACCTCTCCAGGGATCCTCAGACAATCATGAATGAGTGTCTGACCTCTGACCTTTGTGTCAGGTGAGACTTTCACTGAAATCAAATGCTAAGCACTATATGAACATATATATATATACACACACATGTGTCCCTGCAGCACAGAAGCAGTCATCAGTAGCACAGATGTATATTTGTAGAAATAGACAACAATACATTGTATGAGTCACAATTATACATTTCTCTTTTATGACAAAAATCATTAGGATATTAAGATAAGATCATGTTCTGTGAAGATATTTAGTAAATGTCCTACAGTAAATATATCAAAACTTAATGTTTGATTTGTAATATGCATTGCTAAGAACTTCACTTGAACAACTTTAAAGATGATTCTCAATATTTAGATTTTTTTGCTTCCTCAGATTTTCAAATAGTTGTATCTCAGACAAATATTGTCCTCCGAACAAACCACACATCAATGGAAAGATTATTTATTCAGCTTTCAGATGATGCATAAATCTCAATTTCACAAAATGGACCCTTATGACTGGTTTTGTGCTCCTGGGTCTCATACGTACACGTCTATATTCATGCATTTTCGATGACAGCATTAATGCTTTTGAATGGGAACAGTAATGTAACTGATCTTGTAAATGTGTTAATTAAGCTCAGTAATCAAGCATGCAGTCATTAGGCCACGTCCTCTCATGTTCATCGAGGGAATCACTCATTCTGAAGTGCTGCTGTTAACAGGATTCAACGCCGCCGCGCTGGAAATCATTTCCTCTGAGACAGAAAATCCATCTGACCTTCAGCTCGGGCTGAGATGAGCTCTTAAGAGGAGCGAGGCCTTCCTCAGAGCACCTGACCCCTGCGGATCTGAGACAGACACAACATCTGATCAATCTGAGCCTCACACACCAGACAATCTCAGCCATGGTTTGATCAGCTAATAATAATGTACATTTACATAGTAGTTTAAAAAGTATTTATATGTTTATCTGCATGTCATGTGACCATTAACTGAAATAAGAGTCGCGTGAACATGAATGTGTTGATAAATTATTAAAATATTAGCTTGAAAAAAAAAAATGAAAAAAAATAAAGGGTTTAACAAACTTAGGCTATAATAACATTGTAAGAACATTATTTTAAAATAAAAAATAATAATAAATTGTGATAAATTTGTGATATTTAAAGGATACAAAAATGTTTCTTATTTACTTTATTTTGACCCAAAATATAATGTAATTAGTACATTTATTTTAATATTCTGAGAACATTAAAATGCACAGCTTACTTTTTGTGATTATAAAGTTATTTAAAGGTTACAAAAGGTTATTTTCACCCAAAATATAACATTATTTGAACATTTATTTTGAATATTCTAAGAATATTTAAATGTTCAGTTTTTGTGCTATATAAAGTACAAACAACATCAAAAGGATATTCAGAAAATGATTCAAGAATATTTTCTCTCCTCTTTGAGAATGATAGATTTCAGTTATAAGTGGGTTCCATAAGCATTACTTTAAGAATGTTATTTAACAGTTATATAACTTTAAAATGTTCCCTGTTAGCTGGGACAGACTGATAAAACATTTGGTTTCTTGCAGACACGACGGACTCAGAGCGAGCTTCCTTCAGGAGACAAGGTCACGACCTTCAGCAGAAAACGCCCAACAAACTCTGCTGCCTGTGACAGATGTTCTGCTCTCTGAAACACGACTGAGAGCTCAGAAACACGTTCACACAGGCTCACAGGGTCTCGCTTTGTTGTGGTTGGAGGGATTTGAGCAGCTCGTATCACTTCAGCAAACTCATGCTTCTCAAGCAGCTTCACGCTCTTTATGCCTGAGAGTTTTACAAGCCGAGGCAAAGTAGAGCATCTCGTTTTGATCCCAGTGCCAGCCGCTTTATCCCTGCTTACATCCCTCCATCGCCACGGTCCAGGGATTTACTCCACGCCGGAGGTCTGAACATCACATGGTCTGGAAAACTGCTCATTTCAGATGTAAACATGACGTCCATTTACAGGCCAGTCTGGTGCTGGATCTACATTACTGTATGGTTGAGTTACAGTCAGAGTCTCATGAAAGTGTGTGATAAACTACTGACTCCATCAACACTTTCACTCTTAGACAAGACACATAACAGACCTCCACACACTCCCACAGTTGATTAATTACCTTAATTGCAATTATATATATATATATATATATATATATTACTGTATTACTATTACTGTAGCTCAAATATTCGATTGTGATGCAAGCAAAGGCAATGTCATTGGTTCGATTCCCAGGGAATGCATTTACTGATTAAATGTATACCTTAAATACAATGTGATGCGCTTTGGATAAAAGCATCTGCCAAATGCATAAATGTGTCCCTGCAGCACAGAAGCAGTCATCAGGAGCACAGATGTATATTTGTAGAAATAGACAACAATACATTGTATGAGTCACAATTATACATTTCTCTTTTATGACAAAAATCATTAGGATATTGGGTAACACTTTAGAATACTGTTTCTTACTTACTACATTACTAATAAGGAATTATTGAAGAACTAACAGGTGATTATTCATTAACACTTAACTCACTACTGTTAACTACTAAGGAAGATGTGTTAACTAATCAGTATGTAATATAATTTTATGATTATGTTAAGTAACAGTTAGCTAATCAGTAACTAATGTATTCTGTCATACCTCCTGAAGAACTACTATTAATTATCTACTAGTTAGGGTTCAAGAAAAATAACTATGAAGTAACTACTAATGAACAGTTTTAGTGAAGTGACATGTGAAGTGACATTCAGCCAAGTATGGTGACCCATACTCAGAATTTGTGCTCTGCATTTAACCCATCTGAAGTGCACACACACAGAGCAGTGAACACACACACACACACACACTGTGAGCACACACCCGGAGCAGTGGGCATCATTTATGCTGCGGCGCCCGGGGAGCATTTGGGGGTTCGATGCCTTGCTCAAGGGCACCTCAGTCGTGGTATTGAAGGTGGAGAGAGAACTGTACATGCACTCCCCCCACCCACAATTCCTGCCGGCCCGGGACTCGAACTCACAACCTTTCAATTGGGAGTCCGACTCTCTAACCATTAGGCCACGACTTCCCTTCCCTTTTACACAATTACATTGAATTGTGACCCTTTCATATAAATGTTATTAGCAATATTAGTAGTAATATGAAAATGCAATATTAATAAATGCAATACATTTTATAGAGGTTTTGCCTATGTAGTAAATTGTTTTGTGAGTGTTTTGTAAGAAATCAGCTTCCAACAGGAACCCCACCACGACTCCAGTGCCTTGCGATAATTACCTTAGTTTTTATATTTTATATACAGTACTGTATGTGTGCCTCCTCAGCATATACCACATTACCATTAATCCAATTTCTGTATGTAAGGCAAAGCCTGAGGAAAAGTGAAAATACAGGTATCCAATTTGTAATTAATAAAGAATTATAAAATAATTGTGCAGGACTTATTTTGAACCTGTAACATTAGGCCTATTCTAAAGTGGAAATGTTGAGAACCCATTAGTAATTAATAAAAAATTATTCAGCTGCAATGTGATCTCATGAGAATACGTGTATTTTTGTTAAATGTGGTTCTACCACACGTACATTTACTTACGTTTTCATGCACATAAAACGTACAACTTTGACGTATTTATAGCAGAAAACGTAAAAATACTTATGTGTTAGCAGCTAAAAAACGTAAATAATCTAACATAAAGTGTGAATGTATATGAATCCCCATGTATTAATATTAAAAATCGTGGCTTTAATGATTTAAATCTGTTGTATTTGTCATATCAATACATGTTTTTAGTGACTTTATTGAAAGCAGTTTACTCATCTACTTAATAGGAAATAACATTTCTGTGCATGCTGCAAACTCGTTTCGGGGGATTACATAATGTTAAACGAGACTACACTTTGAAACCTTAAAATTAATACAATTTATGTAATTGTTTAACCATTTTGTAATATTTTGCTGTGCGATTTTCTCCTATCCAATGACTGACAATACAACCATAGATACACAAAAGCACAGCATAAAATTACAAATCACATCCATTTTATTTGTTTGCTGTACTCCATATCTTTAGAATCCAGATGTTTGCAAGGAACATATCCAAATTCATCCCTTTATCAATCGATCTTCATTCTCAGCAACAGCGACCGTCACAGTCAAAGCCCACGCTCGTTATGATTCGAATTTGAAAATAGCGCCACCACCCTCGAGAAACGTTACGACATGGTTTACGGCACTGATATCAAACGCTCATTGGTTCTCACATAATTCGTCACGGATTGCGACATGCCGTGTTTCAGTTGGTAGACATTTGAAATCAGTGTGCCTTCACGGAGAGAAGATTTTTTTTTTTAACAGTAACGTTATGGTATTTTAAGAAATGGTTATGGGTAGGTTTAGGGGTAGGTGTAGGATTAACGTTAGTGGCTCAAAATAACGTTTTAATGTTATATTTTTACTAAAACTGTGTTTTATTATGTTTTATTCTTTTAACATTCTGTATAAAATGGGTAGGTTTAGGTTCGGGTGGGGTTTAGGGATCTTACATTTATCAAAAAAAATTATAAAAAATAAAAACATAATAATAATCCGAAACGCATTGAAAAGCAGCTTCATGAGCTTCTATGGATAACTGACTGTTCAGAGAAAACGTTCTATCTGTACGTATTTGAGGTTGTTTTTACGTAAATTTAGTTACGTATCGAACCTGTAATTACGTCCAGATAATACGTAAACGACACTGTAAATACGTAAAGGCACATACATATTGGACAGTTTTAATTTACGTCTAAATATGTACGTTTTGATTGTGAGATCAGGCTGAATTATTAGATAATTCCTCAAGAATTACTTAAAATCTGAAACAGTATTCTAAAGTGAAAACATAGGGAACCCATTAGTAATTAATAAAGAATTATCAAATAATTCCTGAAGAATTACTTAGAATCTGAAACAGTATTCTAAAGTGAAAACATAGGGAAACCATTAGTAATTAATAAAGAATTATCAGATAATTTTGCAGGACTTACAGAATTCTAAAGTGAACCTATTAGTAAATAATAATAAACTACATCATTTTGACTAAGAACAACCTATAAAAGTAATCATAAACTTTGTAAAATACTCTCATCTGTTTATTTCAGATGAGAACATTTCTTAATACAGCATATTTTATTCCATTTTAACATGTATACTGCCCACATTTGAACTAATTTAACAAACCTTTCATAATCAAAAGTTAAACATTTAGAAGCAAACAAAATCCATATTTCATTTCCATTATAGGCTAATAAGTGGGCTGTAACAAAGTTGCTACTGTAGTAGTACTTTGTACTTGTCCTTTTACTCAAGTAATTTTGAAAATGAATAGACCTACTTATAATTTTACTGGCGTAATATTTTATTGGGGTATCTGTACTTTTACTCAAGTACTTGATTTGTGGGACACAGCCTGATTATTACAGTGTTTTTTTTTGCGTATAACTGTTCATTAGTAGTTACTTCATAGTTATTTTTCTTGAACCGTAACTAGTAGATAATTAATAGTAGTTCTTCAGGAGGTATGACAGAATACATTAGTTACTGATTAGCTAACTGTTACTTAACACAATCATAAAATTATATTACATACTGATTAGTTAACACATCTTCCTTAGTAGTTAACAGTAGTGAGTTAAGTGTTAATGAATAATCACCTGTTAGTTCTTCAATAATTCCTTATTAGTAATGTAGTAAGTAAGAAACAGTATTCTAAAGTGTTACCGGATATTGAGATAAGATCATGTTCATGAAGATATTTAGTAAATATCCTACCGTACATATATCAGAACTTAATGTTTGATTAGTAATATGCATTGCTAAGAACTTCATCTGAACAACTTTAAAGATGATTTTCTCAATATTTAGATTTTTTTGCTCCCTCAGATTCCAGATTTTCAAATATTTGTATCTAGGCCAATATATTGTCCTCCGAACAAACCATACATCAATGGAAAAGTATTTTATTCAAATATTTATTATATATAAATCTCAATTTCAGAAAATTGACCCTTATGACTGGTTTTGTGGTCCAGGGTCACATATAAACCATACAAACAAACCAATACCAAACCATACATCAATTTAAAGTGCATTTATTTAGCATTCATATGATGTATAGATCTTAATTTAGAAAAATAGAACCTTATGACTGATTTTTATGGTCCATAAAATGGTCAATGGTCCAACTTTTGTAAAGAAAGTTAATCTTCAGTCACAGATTATACCAGGAGCGACCTTTCATTCTGAATGAAATCATCTGAGCTGGGTTCATTTAGTAGTTTTGAACCCATTTCTTTAGTTAGAGCATATATTAAGGCACACTAGACCTGCAACACATTCGTCTGATCCTCTTTCTCCTCGGCTGTTGTTAAAATTGTATGATCTTTTAGGTAAAACGCTTCAATCTCTTTTTTTAATAGTAGTTTAATTAATGGAAATGTTCCTGTTTGTTTTAAACATGCAGTAGTGCAGCCACTTCTTAAGAAACTTATATCGAAACTACATTTCTTATCGAACATTTAGAAAAGGCTGTCTCTGCTTGCATCATATTTAGATATGAATGCTGTTATAGACATGTTCCAGTCAGGTTTTAGGTCTCTTCATCGTACAGAATCCGCCCTTCTTAATGTTTTTAATTATATTTTATTGGCAGTTGATTTAGGAAAGGTGGTTATTCTTTTTACTTGATCTCACAGCTTCTTTTGATACCGTTGGTCATGGTATTTTATTGCAGCCTTTGGAAGATGTTGGTATTAAGGGTACTGCTCTAGGATGGTTTCAATCATAATTAAAAGATAGATCTTTCTCGGTTTGTCTTGGAGATCTCTGTTCTACATCAGCTAAATTACATAGTGGTGTGCCACAGGGGTCTATACTTGGGCCTATTTTTATCGTAAATATAATAGTATGTATCATTTATATGCAGATGACACTCAGTTATATATCCCAACAGATCCAAATAGTGGATTTGCTCAGTGTTTAGGTGAGATAAGAGCCTGGTTGGCAAGCAATTTTCTTCATCTTTATACTAATAAGACTGAGTGTGTTGTTTTTGGACCTTCTTCTACTTCCAAGGAAATTATAAGTAGGTTGGCTGCTATGAAGATAAGTGTTTCAGATCACGTTAAGAATTCTTTTATCAACTCACACACATCGATTACTGTAATACTTCATATACACTGTAGGTATTTCACAGGGTCAATTATCTCGTCTTCAGTTAATACAAAATGCTGCTGCCAGACTTTCAACTTTCACAAAGAAGAGAGAGATCAGAAGATTCTTCGTGTTCCCAAAAGGAGATTAAAGTCAAAGGGTGATACGGCTTTCCTCGATTAAGGAACCCTCTCCTAATGTACATTTAATCTTCCCCATCTGTGGATGCTTTTAAGTTTAGATTGAAATTGTACCTTTTGTGGTAATGGTTTTAGAATTAACTAGAGAGACCAGGTTTTACATTTTAATGTTGAATCTTGTTTGTGTGACTGTATGTAATGTTGTTGGAAAGGTCACTTTGGTCAACTGTAGTTGTTTTAAACATACTATAGAAAAAAATTGTATTGTATTGTGTTTTATTAATGCAAATGTAGATTTTGCAATAATTTGCATACATTACCAGCACATAAATGTCTGAAGATTGAATAAAGCCAGTTTCAAAACTTTTTGATTTTGTTGACAGTTAAAGGTTTTTTCCAAAGGGAATTTTGAGTTTACTTTTTATCACTCCATAAACCAGAAAATACTGTCAAAAAAAAGAAAGAAAACAAACACATTTTTTCATTTTTTTTTTAGAAGTAAAATGTTGCATAATCATGTGTGAATTAAATATGAACAGACCTTCAGAATATAGAGAGGAATGATATAGAGAGTGTAGTTTGGTGTTTGTAAGAGAAAACAACTATTTAAAGATATGTATTGGGATTGAAATCTACAGACACAAATAGATAAAAGGGCAATAAAATAAACACTTTTGGATGTTTTCTCTCCACTAGTCTGAAACAAACACTTTATGAAAAGCCAAACAGACCCAAATCTCAAAACTGACCATTGCATAAAAACACAATGTTTTGCCTGTAGCGTCCATGTGGGACATGTATCTAAAATCTGACTTTTATTGCAATGAAAATATGAACAGGGATTGCAGTGAAACATCTTGAGAGTGAAATGTCACGGGTTATGAATGTGATTTATTACGAGGCACCGACTCCTCCTCTCGCTGGTAGGGTTCAAAGAGAAGTAAATGTGATTTATTCAGGATCTTCTGAGGTTTGACTCCAGCTTTAGTTATCCCCTCACAGCTGACGTCAATTAAACGGCTGCTTTATTCAACTTCACGAGTGACATGGTCATTAGCAGATATCAGATTCTGGAGGTTCAGGATTTCTGTCTGTGAATCAGCGGCGTTCGCTCAGATATGCATCACAAGTGTAAACAACTGAGTTCTGGAGGTCAAAGCCATTGTGTGGATCTCAGCTGATTCAGTCTCTGTTTACAGAACACAAAGTGGGTAGTTAGTAACTAAGTTCACTAACAGTGAGGACAAGAGCTTTGAGCAAACGGAGCATGTTGAGACAAAGACACAGGACACCTGAGACCTTCTGTGATCATGTCTGAAGACGGGCGTCTGGAAGGGCCACACAGGGCTCCAGAGCGATTCTTATCGGCGTGTTTATTCATGGTTAGAGATGCCAAACAATCGAGTCTTTGCTGCGGAGGTGCCAAACCCTCATGTGACGACGCTTACCTAAAGCACTCATCATAGCGTGAAGACATCCGCCTCACGTTTCACAAAACACACAAGCTCTACGACAAGAATCTGAAATGTTTTTATTACTTTTTTCCATTTATTAAAGAGAATTTCTTTACAACATACATTTAGCCGTGAATCAGATGTGGGAGAGGGCCGGTGACGAAACCATATCTTACAAGAGAACAAACTCCACTTCCAAAGTCTAGTGGCGTCTAGAAAGGCACCAGCTCGGAAACCTCGAGCTCCGTTCGCTTCGGCCGGAGCGGATAAGTTCAGAGAATCGGGTGAAGTCAACATCTACAAAGCCAAAACTAGATTCCTGGACGTCAAGTTCAATAAAACGTGTGTCAAAATAGTTCAATAACAATCCCTCATTTTACATCACAACCATAGAGCTAGAAAATTATATTAATCGGAATCTGTCACAAACATTGAAAACATTAATCTGTTTCCTAATATAATGGGAGTGCATATCTAAACAGGAGCCAGCCTGTATTCTCTGCCTAAAAACTGTGTTTGATCGTATACATTAGAAAGTTTGTGTGTGTTTGGGAGAAACGTTATATCTGATTGGTTCGTGTGTTTTTCTCTTATTGCCTTGAAGCAGCCCGATCCACAGATACACAACAAGTCATCTACAAACAGTGTTAAACATCATCTTGACTTGGTGAAAAGTAAAAAAAGACAAGAGAAAACAAAATCAAACATTCTTCCAGCACAACGAGAGGGCCGACTCTGATGAATCGTTGGCACAATCAGAAATCAAGCACAAAGCCATTTGTGGTTAGCAAAGGGACCAGAGTCGACAACGACAACACCTACATTCTTCAATTACGTGTTTTTTTGTTTCTTTTTTTATAATCAAACGAGGGAAACAAACGTCATCATAAGAACTACAACAGTTAACAGCTAACAAACGCTTCACTACTCAGGGGTGTAAGGCACACATTTACAGGTGGAAGGAGAAAAACAGACTTGTTCGGACATGAACGAGAAGAAACCGTACGTCTGAAAGCGTCTCAAGAGCGGCTAGAATGGCACTCGGATGGACTTTCTACGAAGAGGTGAGAATCAGGAGTTCATGTCTGGGCTGTAAGCTCTACCCACAAGCCCCTCTGGCACGGCTCGAGAAATATTCCTTCCATACGGAGGTTTCCGGAGTCGTCTCTGACTTTGTTTAGCAACTTCCGAAGAGTTAGTGGACATAAGTACTGGCTCCAGTTTAATGACTTTAAATAGATTAATTCCATCTAAAATGATCATTCCCGTCTCAGTTGAGCCTAAAAGAGACGTTCTCTCTGCAAAAGCACTTTATTAAAAAATAAATACAACCCGCTATTAGTATTAACAGTCACATGTTATTTAGTCGACATTTTCAGTAGACGTGTTGAACTCTTGCACGAAGGCAGAACTCGATTGCTTTGTCCAGTAACAGTAACGCTGAGACAGGTGGTGGCTTTTCACAGTTTTCATTGTAAACTCCAGCTTCTATTCCCGGCTGAACTCGCTGTGCATCCAAGTGCTTGATAACCATGGCGTCTCTCTAACTTCTGCACCTGTCTCCGGTGTGCTTTTGGCAACAATGCGTCCACCTTCCCAGCCGAAGTTCCTCCTTTCCGGGAACAGAGATGCATCAGCCTGAGCTGGACATGTATATACATAACAAACAAAAGAAAAGTGAGTTGCATTTCCTGTACACAGCTGTACAAAGCAGACGCACTTTCACGTTCCCCATCATCCCGCAGCAATCGATTATGTGCAGGAGTCTCCAGACTTGGCTTTTGTGGTAAGGGACACCAGATTGGGTTTAGGAGGAACGTCAGGCTTGAGATGCCTGGAGAGAGAGCCGTACGAGCTCAGGCTGGGATGGCGTGACAGACCGAGGATCGGCGGCGGGGAGGTGATGTGCATGGAGTCCACGCGCTGCGGAGCGGGCGGAGGAGGTGTCTCCACACGGAAACTGTGGTTCCTGGACATGTGGGATGAGTTGGATGAGTTGGTGTTGTGCTGTTTCTTGAGGACCGAGCTCATGGGATAGCTGCGGCCGTACACAGATGAATGCACATCCAGCCTCTTGCCCATCTGAGGAACCATGGTTCCCAGAGACGCCTCTCGCTGGGGGACACTTGGAGGCGCTCTCTCACCATCTGCCAAGCTCGGGCTCTTGAGGGACTTGTATTCCAGCGTGGCGGCCTGGTCATCGGCGAGCTCTCCGCGGTGCGGTTGCTCTACATACTCATGTTGGTGCTGGGGCAAAGGCAGCACCACCACGCTGGGGATGTGGCCCGGAGACGCCCGCAGCGGCAGGTCCGTCGGGATGACCACAGAACCCATGGAGGGCAAGTCTTTGGTGCAGGCGTTGATCAGGTTCTGGTTGCGCTCCCATTCGCGGCTGCCTCGGCTGGGTTTGCGCCGCGGCTGCATGGGCGTGGACTCGGGCGTGGGCAGACCGGTCAGATCCAAGTGCTGGTCAGCTTTGATAAGCATCTTTCCGTTGGCCAAGCGGCCGTTGTGCATAAGCGGGGTCAGAATGGCCTCCGGTCGTCCGTCCTTGGCTTGCATCTCAAAGAGCCCCGTCAGCTTGGTGACGCTGTTCATGGATCCCCGTCGGGACTGGACCGAGTCCTTGTCTTTGCGGCTGGGTAGCTCGAAGTCCCGGCGCCGGTGGTCACACACACAGTACACCACGATGCCGGAGAAGATGGCACCCATGACGAAGGCGAGGATGACGGCGATGGCCAGGAGCGTGATGGGAACCATCTGATCGCGATCTCTGTGGTACGTCTCACGGATCACCCCTGTAAACAGAGTTTCATAATGTGTTATTATAGAACAGTTTCCAAAGTTCATCTAGAATGCAAAACTAGGGCCGATCACACAGAATGCATTTTCCCATTTTGTTGCAATGCTTTTCCCATGCAAACATGCACTAGATGGCTAGGGTGATCATACAGGACATTTTTACAGGACACATTTTTGCGAGATTTCTATATTGCCTAAAATTTCCAGGTTTCGGCTGTGCAGATCGATCATTGTATGACATCTGCGAGAGATTTAGAGAGCTGACGACTCGTTATACTTTCGAATCGTGTTATCTGTACTTAGATGTCATACCACGATCAGTCAAGTCGAATGGACACACCTAACATGTGCACATATTTGCATTGCTTTGACCGTTTTGCCGCCTTCTCATGCGCATGATTGGTCAGTTATGTACAATGCCTGCACGTTATTGCTCGATCGTTACCTTTAGCAGGTAAGAAGGAAAACAGACCCAACTTAAGAGTTGGGATGCAAATGCCTCTAAGTGCCGTCTGATATTTTCTTCTAAAATGAGCATTTCTCTTGAACTCCTGTTTATTTTGAGTTATTTCACTTTAATTGCAAAAAAAAATTTAATTCACTGGCATTAAAGTGAAATTACTGAACTTACACATAGGAACCTGATTAAAAAATGCTAATTTTAGAAGAATATTTAAAATAGTACTTAGGGGCTTATGCATCTGAACTCCTCAAATTCAGAGAATTTTTCCCCATACCAGTCATTTTACAAAGCAAAACGTGTTCTGTGTGAGTCATCCTTTGATGCATGCTTAAAATCAGGACTACTGGAATAATCTGCAATACAGACTGAGATAAAACTACCGTCTTGATATCGAAAGGAGACAAATGCATTCATTTAAACTCATGGATGAAGCTGCACTATTGTATTGAGAAATGCTAAATAATGTTAGCACATCAGCGTAGATGTCTTAATCTATTCAATAGCCTAGGAATTAAGTTACATTCCCAAATTCTCAGCAGATCGGCCTTTTAAAATACACACAGGTGCTGCTATATTTCCACAGAGGCAAATAAATCCAATGTTTTACAGTTGTTGCAAACTCATAAAAGCTAATCCATTAGATGAGGCAGGAG